>NW_026909499.1:0-41000 GCF_033115175.1 Lepus europaeus
GGGAAGACAGTGGAGGATGGCCCAAGTGTTTGGGCCCTGCCCCTGCATGGGAGACCAGGAGGAAGCACCTGGCTCCTGGCTTCAAATTGGCACAGCACACCGGCCATAGCAGACATTTTGGGGGGTGAACCAACAGAAGGAGGACCTTTCTCTCCGTCTCTCTCTCTCACTGTCTAACTCTGCCTTTAAAAATAAAAGATTACAAAACAAGTCATGCAAGCAGGTAAAAAATACAAAAGGAAATCACAAGATCAGTTAGATTACATGTTGAAAAACATTTAATAAAATTCGGCATCTAGTGAAAAAATACTTGCTATCAGTAAAAATAAACAAAAAGTGACTTCCTCAATCTGATGAACAAAAGGAACCTACAACAAACAATACAGCTAATACAGGATCACTGACAGCTTTCTTCCCTGGAAGTAAGCATGGATCAGGATGCTGCCACTATTTATCTTCAACTTCCTACTGGAGGGTCGTCAGGGAAATAAAATGGCAAAAAGTAAATCAAAGGTGTAAAGATAATTTCTAAGAAATAAAATTGTCTCGTGGGATGACACATAGAGATAATTCATAAAATCTAATAAAATACAAATAAGAAACAACTTAAGGAGATTACTGGAAAGATTTCCATTAATTACTAATTACCAACAAGAGATAAATAGAAAATAATATTAAAGGAAAAGAAACAGAGTAGAAAACAAATACCTACAAGAGAGATAAAAGAAAAAAAGGATTAATTATGTAATAATTATAAAGATTCTTAAAATAAATATTAAAAACATCACAAATGAAACCACAGAGAATATGAAGGAAAGGAAAAGGTCCAGAAGCAAATAAATAGCCATTATTCTCTAACTCACCTTAAGCAGGTTATTGCACCCTCCAAGTAGGATTCTCTCAGGAAGATCCATGGGGAAACGAGGAGTCCCAGGAGGAGGCAGGATCTTGCTGGTGAAAGGACACAGCCCTAAAGGAGGACCATAGCACCAGAATCCAGGTTACACCTCTCTACATATCTGGAGTGGCCTGAAGTTGCATCTCTGCTATGGAGGATGCTGATTTGTTCTATCTTTTGTGTCATCCATGCTGACTGCTGTGCAAGCTGTCCAGTCAGGCCCGGTGGTGTAAACACTAGGTAATCTTGCAGGATTTTGACACCATAGTAGTCCAGTTCCACCTCTGGAGGGGTCCAAGGAGACATTCCACTGCTGGGAAACTCTGAAGTAATGAAAACATCCACTGTGCTCTGACCATTCACTGCAGGACAACACCCATTTCTGATTCCTAGAAATGGTGTGTGGGGTCAGGAGTCCAGAGTAGGGGAAGGTGGACCTGGTGAGTATGCAGACAGGACACGGGGCTCCCAGAGGTCATCTCTGCAATCTGTGGGTTCCATCCCATGGCTGGCACAGTGCTTCCCTGGGTTCCCTCTGGCCCTTAGGTTGGGGCCTGGACTGGCACCCGGAACCCCTTGAGTCCTGGCCCTTACCTGCTCTCAGAGACTTCTGGGCCCCAGAGCCATCTGTGTGATTGCAGCCCTGTGTCTCCCCGATTGTGCAGTGGGGACTAGAGTGGTCACCAGGGAGAGGTCGGGCTGTGTGTATGGAGTTCCTGCAGGGCAGGAGCTGTCATTTATGGGTCTTCAGTTCCTCTATTCCCAGAGTTTCTTGAGCTCTTTATAGATTCTGCAAATTAATCTTTTATCAGTTTCATAGTTTGCCTATATTTTCTCCCATTCTTTCAGTTTCCTTTTCACTTTGCTGAGTGTTACTTTTGCAGTGCAAAAGCTTCTCAATTTGAAGTAATCCCATTTGCCAATTTTGGCTTTGACTACCTGTGCATCTGGGGACTTTTCCAAGAAGTATTTCCCTATGCCAATGTCCTGCATAGTTTCTCCAATATTCTCTAGTAATTTGAAGGTATCCAGCTGTAAATTTGTGTCTTTGATCCATTTTAAGTGGATTTTTGTGTAAGATGTAAGGGAGGGGTCATACTTCATACTTCTGCGTGTGGAGATACAGTTTTTCCAGCATCATTTGTTAAAGAGACTGTGCTGGCTCCAGAGTAGCTCTTTTGCCAAAAATTAGTTGGTTGTAGATGCATGGATTGGTTTCTGGAGTTTCTATTCTGTCCCATTGGTCTACACATCCATTTTTGTCAGTACCAGGCTGTTTTGATTATAATTACCCTGGAATATATCTTAAAATCTGGTAGTGTGATGTGTACAGCTTTGTTTTTGATGTATAAGATTGATTTAGGTATTTAGGGTCTCTTGTGTTTCTATGAGTTTTAGCATCCTTTTTCTCTAGATCTAGGAAGAATGTCATTGGTATTTTGATTGGGATCACATTGAATCTGTAAATTGCTTTTGGTATATGGACATCTTGGTGATATTAATGCTTCCAATCCCTGAACGTAAGTATTTCTGTGAGACTGTCAAGAAAACTTGAGAAAAGTTCCACTTTATTGCACACAAATTAATCAGTCTTTAAAGGGATCATACAAATCTATTTTTTTGCATTGACATTGAATAAATAATGAAAGATTTTCTCTGAGGCTTCTAGTAAAAAATTTAAAAATATATTGATTTTATTATTTGACGTCTTTAATTTTCCATTCAAATGTTGTTTTTCGCCACTAAAACTAGGATTTTTTTCTTTTTACTTGTTAAGCTTGTTCCTTGAATCATTATGCCTTTTTACTATAATGTAAATTTAAAATGTTATCTCAGAAGCTGAAAAAAAGACAAAGATAGAAGAATAGGGTGGAGCAGAAGGAGGATGAGTTTATAATTGTGTTCTTATAATTGTATCTATAATCCATATTGAATCTGTTAAACACTAATTAAAATTAAAATTAAAAATATCAATTTGACTAATATTTAAAATAAAATGAAGAAACACTGTAGATATCACCAAATTTTTATTATCATTCTTATTTATGAGATTTGGAAGAAATCCTATTTTCTCACCTTAAAATATCCCAATATATTAGAATTCAGTATTAAATTACTCTGTTGAGAAGTCTAGTTTAATATACTTCATTAGGTGGTAACACCATGGGCACTGAAAAACAAAGTCTTTATCATTTTTGATAAAACAGAGCCTTTAAAACATCATCACTGAAAACATTAAGAGACCTAAAATACAGCATTCTTAAAACCCAAGTGACTTACTCCCATTCAAGGTTTTCAAATATGCAGGGATAGTTCTTATGCCAAGCAAATAACCAAATAATTTTTAAACATATATAGGTAATAACTTATATAACTTATTTTGGCAAATAGATGAGGCTATTTGTTATACATTTCAAGTAGTAAACATACTAGAAAAATGTCAACTTATAAGTATACAAAGAAGTTTTTGACTGTAACAAAATAACAATTACTGATTTTCCAATCTTAATTTTCCACAAATTTTATCCTTTAACTCCAGAGTAAGCACTATAATGACAGAACAGTGGCTGACGTATTGAGATACCTAATTTTATGTAGTGTTATCACTGCTACAATTTACCTATGTGATCTTGAACAACCTATTTTACTTCTCTGGATATTAGCAATTAGGATCCTCATGTGAAAAATGAAGTTTGTATAAGGTAGGTTGTATTCAAGATAGACTTCAGGTATCTCTCATGTAAGGAACAAAGCTTCTGTGAAAGCATTCTCAGTTGAGGACACACTCTTCCTGCCATGGGGTGCAGCAGCAGGAGCTGATTAGAGATAAGGAACTGATTAGAAATAGTAAATGACCTTTTATAAAGAACATTGAGTTCTCACAGAACTTTGGCTCCCACAAGGACATTAAGCTACTTTCCCAGGCTTGCTTATCCAGTAAACCAAGACAGGGAACACCCCAATGATGTCTTCACAATCATATTCTGAGGATTATCAAGTAATGTTACAAGTAATATTAGAATATGCACATATACTATACAAATAGCTGATGTAACCTTTTCAATGGAGGAAGCACACTGGGGCTGCACAGGGAGCATTCCAGCAGTGCTCCTCAGAGGCAAAGTTTCTTTGTCCTGTCTCTCCTTTCACTTGCAACACACTCACAGCACCTGGCACCCAAAGAGGGACCCTTGGCAAGATGTGCAAAGGACAAATCATCATGCCCAGCAAGGGTTACAGATTTGTCACTTCATCTCAAGATCCTGGAACTCTCTGTCCCCAGCACAACAGAAAGATAAGATTGAACCACATTATCTCCTTAACAAAGACCTTGACCAGAAGTCAAGCAGCCAGGACTTGAACTGGTGCCCATATGGGGTACCGACCCAACACTGCAGTTGGTGGCTTTACCTGCTATACACAGTGCCAGCCCTGCAAAATTCTTATACAGTGGACATATTGGATAGAATGGGAGAAAGATATGAGATGGTGCCATGGGATTCAAAAATTCTGGTTAAATTAATCTTGGTTACTCCAGAGCAGGACACTGTTTGGGAATATAGAGATTTGGCTTCCATACAAGCCATTGATAATTTACATAACGATGTCCCTATTAATTTGGAACAGTTGCTAGGAGAGGGAGCCTTTTCAGATCTTGGTCAGCAGAGTTGATTATTTTTGAAGGGAGGCTTATGTGCACATTTCTAATATTGCATTAGAAGCTTGGAAAAAGATTGCTGATGTTAAAGACCCTTCTACTTCCTTTTCTGTAGTTTGCCAGGGACCTACTGAAGGCGATATGTCCTTTGTGGATAGCCTAGAGAAAGCTGTTGGGCAGCATTAGATCATCAAGAAGCAGCAAAAGCATTATTAAAACAAATGTCTTGGGGGCCGGCGTCATGGCTCACTTGGTTTAATCCTCCGCCTGTGGCATAGGCATCCTATATGGGCACTGGGTTCTAGTCCTGGTTGCTCCTCTTCCAGTCTAGCTCTCTGCTATGGCCTAGGAGGGCAGTGGAGGATGGCCCAAGTGTTTGGGCCCCTGCACCCACATGGGTGACCAGGAAGAAGCACCTGGCTCCTGGCTTTGGATCAGCACAGCGCCAGCCATAGTGGCCATTTGAGGAGTGAATCAATGGAAGGAAGACCTTTCTCTCTGTCTCTCTCTATCACTGTCTATAACTCTACCTCTCAAAAAAAGTCATGAAAATTCAAATCAAGGCTGCAAAAATATATTAAACACAGTCCACACTAAGCCTGAAACTACCACAGCAGAAATGACCAAATTGTGTCAAACTTAGGGACTGAAACTTATAAAAATAACTTACTGGCTTCTGCCCTTAAAGCTCCTGATAAAAAATGCTTTGGCTGTGGGAAACAAGGTCATCTTTTTCTTTTTAAAGACTTATTTTATTTATTTGAAAGACAGAGTTACAGAGAGAGATGAAGATAGAAAGAGAGGTCTGGTTCACTCCCCAGATGGCTGCAACAGTAGGAGCTGCACCAGGCCACAGCAGAGAGCTGGACTGAAAGAGGAGCAACTGTGATAGAACCCAGTGCCCCAACCGGGACTAGAACTCAGTGTGCTGGCACTGCAGGTGGAGGATTAGTCTAATGAGCCATGGGTCCAGCCCTCTAGCAATATATTTTATATTGAAACTTAGATTTTGTACTTTGAAGAGTGAACTGGAGGATTGGAGATCTGTTTCTTTTCAAATAAAGAATAAAAAAATTCTCAGCATTTAGTTGTCATAATCTTATTTTCATATATAATATACTTTAATACAGAATGCTAATTCTTTAAACAGGCTACTTTTATCCAATATTTGTTTTTAAAATATTAAAATATTATTTTGCATAAATTTGTACCACTATGTTTTTATAAATGTATTCTTCACATATTTTCGAAATATTTTATTTATTTGAAAAACAGAGAGAGACACAATGAGATCTTCCATTGACTGATTCACTCCCTAAATTACTGTAACAGCTGGGGTTGGACAAGGCCAAAGCTCAGACCCTGGATCTTCATCCACGTCTCCCATGTGGGTTAACAGGACCCAAGCACTTGGGCTGTCTTCCTCTGTCTTCCCAAGTCACATTATAAGGAAGCTGGATGGGAGTGGAGCAATTGAGACTCAAATAACCATTCTGAAGTAGAATGCCCATGTCACAGGTCAGAATATAGCTTAATTCACTGTATCACAATGCCAGCCTCCTCTTCATATGCTTTTTTTTTTTACTTATTTTACACATAAGATTTAGACAGTGAAAGGGAGAGAGACAGAGAGAAATGTCTTCCTTCCATTGCTTCAACCCCCAAATGGCCACTACAGCCAGTGCTGCACCGATCCGAAGCCAGGAGCCACGTGCTTCCTCCCAGTCTCCCATGTGGCTACATGGGCCCAAGCACTTGGGCCATCCTCTACTGCCCTCCTGGGCTACAGCAGAGAGTTGGACTGGAAGAAAACAAACCGGGACTATAACCCATATGGGATGCCAGCACTGCAGGTGGAGGATTAACCAAGTGAACCATGGTACTGGCCCTCATATCCTTTTAATGTTTAATGATTAACATTTTGAATGCATAGAATCTTTTATGCATTGTAGTGTTTTTTTCATTTTCTTTCTCCAAATGTTATTTATTTTGCTTTTTTAAAATGATACCTAAGATGTAGTATTGTGATGTCTCCAGCTTTGTTTTTATTGTTTAGATTGCTTTGGCTATTTAGGGTCTCTTGTGTTTCTATATATTTAAGACATATTGCAGGGCAGTAATAATCAAAACATCCTGGTACTGGCACAAAAACAGTCATGTAGACCAATGGCACAGAATAGAAACTCCAGGAATCAATCTACACATCTACAACCAACTTATCTGTGACAAAAGAGTTAAAAATCAATCCCTGGGGCCAGGACTGTCTCTTCAACAAATGGTGCTAGGAAAACTGGGTTTCCTCATGCAGAAGTAAGAAACAAAATTCCTACCGTACACCTTACACAAAATTCCACTGAAAATGGATAATAAATAAATAAATAAATAAATAAATAAATAAAAATGGATCACAGATATAAATCTATGACCTGATACCATCAAATTACTAGAAAACATTGGAGAAACTCTACAAGAAATTAATATAAGGAAATACTTGGAAAAGATGTCAGAAGCAAAGGCAATCAAAGCCAAAATTGAAAAATGAGAGTACATCAAACTGAGAAGCTTTTGTACTACAAAAGTGAAAATACTTCACTCAGCAAAGTGAAGAGGCAACTGACAGAATGGGAATAAATATTTACAAACTATACAACTGATACAGGATTAATATCCAGAGTATATGACGAACTCAAGTAATCTAACAATAACAAATCAAATAATTCAAGTTAAGAAATGGGCAAAGGCTCTGAACAGGCATTTTTCAAGAGAAGAAATTCAAGTGGCCAATAGGCACATGGAAAAATTCTCAGGTCACTAGCCATCAGGGAAATGCAAGCCAAAACCATAATGAGGTTTACTTCACCCAAGTTAGAATGGCTTTAACACAGAAATCAACAAACTACAGATGCTGGCAAGGATGTGGGGAAAAAGGTACCCTAATTCATGGTTGATTGGAATGCAACTGGTACAGCCACTGTGGAAGACAGTATGGAGATGCCTCAGAAATCTGAATATAGTCCCACCATTTGACCCAGCCATCCTACTCCTGGGAATTTACTCATAGGAAATGAACTCAGCATATGAATGAGTGATCTATACATCCATGTATATTGCAGCTCAATTCACAGAAGCTAAGATATGAAATCAACCCATATATCCATCAACTAAAGACTGGATGAAGAAATTATTGTATAATAATAATTGTATAATAATAATGAAATACTACGCAGTAGTAAAAAAGATGAAATGCTGTCTTTTTGCTATAAAATGGATGCAACTGGAAGCAATTATACTTAGTGTAATAAGTCAGTCCCAAAAACCAAATACTATATGTATTTTTCTCTGATCTGTGGTGACTAATTGAGTACTTAAAAGGTAATTTGTAGGAGTTAAATCGACATGCAGTGATTTTGAACAGCCTTATCTTTACTATTGAGGAACAGTGCTTTTTTGCTTCATAATATTTGTTGAACTTTTACTTAATGTAAAGTTAATCTTATAAGTATAAAGTTAACTGAAAATGGGTCTTTTAAAAAATAAAAATTGTAATAGGGGAGGGAGGTGGAAGAAGGATGAGAGTACAGATGGGAGGGAAGGTGAGGTGCAGAACATCACTATGCTCCTAAATTTGTATATAAAAAATTAAGATTTTTTTCTTAAATAAAATTTTAAAGAGTAAAGAAAATAAATTATCATACATGTAAACATTTAAAATGATATTTAAGTGACTGAAGACATGCTTAAATT
The DNA here is from genome assembly GCF_033115175.1 of Lepus europaeus. Lineage (NCBI taxonomy): Eukaryota > Metazoa > Chordata > Mammalia > Lagomorpha > Leporidae > Lepus > Lepus europaeus. The sequence goes on from NW_026909499.1 coordinate 8,301, forward strand.
CCTTTTGTGGCTATGAAAACCTTTCATATATAATTATTTAAGTAGAAATTGACTGTATAATCTAGATCAATGTTCATTGTATGTTTATTTTAGTCATATGAAATATCTGAGAGTCTTGTTGAAACCAGATCTGATTTATTAGTTTTATTTTTTTTAATTCTTAAATGTTTCTTTTTTTATTTTTGACATGCAGAGTGGACAGTGAGAGAGAGAGAGACAGAGAGAAAATTCTTCCTTTACTGTTGGTTCACACTCCAATGGCTGCTGCAGCCAGCACACCATGCTGATCCGAAGCTGGGAGCCAGGTGCTTCCCCTGGTCTCCCATGCGGGTGCAAGGCCCAAGCACTTGGGCCATCCTCCACTGTACTCCCGGGCCACAACAGAGAGCCGGACTGGAAGAGGGGCAACCGGGACAGAATCTGGCACCCTGACCAGGACTAGAACCTGGTGTGCTGGCACCGCAAGGCAGAGGATTAGCCTATTGAGCCGCAGCACTGGCCCTTTAAATTGTTCTTTATTTATAAACTTGATGCAAGTTTCCAAGATTTACTGTACATTGCTAAATAAATATGCAGTGAAAAATAAAACTCCAAAAATCAAAGCACGCCAAATGTGTAGCTGTCAATCTGCTAGCCATCCAGATATTAAAGAATAATTTATTCAAGATTTAGCATTAGGTATAAGGAACTGTAATGCTTTAAAGAACTCTGCCTTATCACTTGTTACCTGAGCAATGGGTAATCCAGCCTTTCTATGAATGTAAGTGAGTGAACAAGAATGCCAGGAAATCTTTATCTACTGTCCTCTTAGAATTAAATAGAAAAGAAATTAAACACCTGTAATAATACAGAAGTGTCAAGTCTCTTGGATATGGTTTACAAAATCAAAAACTGAATCTTAGGCAAACACATAAGAAACACTTTTGAACTTTGTAACTGGTTTGTGAAGAAAACTGTGCTTCTGGGTTTCTTTTTAAAAGTGCTTAGTCATTAGAATTTACTTTTAAGTCAAACCTGGGTGCATTAAAAAAATCTATTTCAAAACAAACATGACTTATTTGGGTAAGTCAATAAAATGGTGAGCACATTGATTTGAGTCAGGTCTTGTAAAGGAATTAATCTATGCATAATTCTTGTTAGTTTTTTTATGTTAAAGACATCATTACGACTTAAAGCAATGTCCAAATTAGGTATCTTTTTATACTTAACGCTGTAGCTTTTGCTCATATCTCCACACCAATCATTTATAAGTTTATTAGTTTACAAATGATTACAACATCCCATTAATAAAGTGGAAATGTAAAATGACTATATTTTAAATAACTTCAAACTCTTTACTGTGGCTCTTCTTCATAAGAAATATGAAACCAACAAGAAGCAGATTCAGCCCAGTAGGACTGCTGCCCCAGTGGAAGTGACCACCTACAGCCTAAACTGGTGTAGCCTTGCTTTCTTGGCCTAAAAGGTACATCACCATGTGATTAACAGTAGACCTTCAGCCAACAGTTCAATCATCACATAGCCATTAATATTTGTTGATGATTTAATTAGATCTCTTGTCATTATTTTGGCAGTATCACAAAATGGTTTTAGACTTGACAAAACTATTTGGTATAGAGGACCTAAAAATTTCTAAACCAATACTGAACATTAATTAATCAATTATTGGCTCTAAATATAGCAACATATTGCAAATTCTCTTAACCCGGGGGCTCAAAATAAGAAAGTTCCCATAAAGTCACAACTGTTCAGTAACCTGGTGCTAATCTGATTAAAATATTTCACTTTTCAAGAAAAAGAGATGATAAGGAGTGGCCAGTATGTGTAATATAGGAAAGGCCCCTCTGCTAAGTCCAGGATACCTAAAATGAGCAAAATCAGAAGGCTGTAACTTATACTAGATGTCAGCTGACAGATTATCCACTAAAATATCTATTAGCTAATGTCTTCAGTACTGCTGTTATGGGGCACTCAAAGCTGTGTCTGCATGTTGGAAAGATTTTCTTTAAAGCAACATTGATCCACACATGTGACAGTCAACATATTCAGCCATCTTCCTTTGGAGGGGTGTACCAGCCATTTTTCTCATGTGTCTGTACAATGGAATTATAGTATTGTTGGGCTCTTGCTAGATTGTATTGACTCTTATTTGCTCCAAACTGCACTCTAGCTTTGCCTTTGACTAAGGTGGCATGTATTTGCCTGATGACTGATTCTATTGAGTAGGCACTGCTCCAGCCCTGTTTTGTGAGGAGTTCCACACACAATGCTCCTCCACCCAACACATACCCTCCTGAGAGGACAGGTAACACCACTGGAACAAATGGAGGATGAAACAGAAAGCTATCCTTAAAAGAGAAGTTTAGCAAACTATATTGTATGTCTTCTTTTTCTTTTAAGATCTGGAGATCGCTGTGCAAAGGAGAATCAGGGTCAACCTTCTACAGTTTAACATGGCAGTCATAGAAACTGTCATTTATGAATTCCACTGGACAAATCCCTGTCTTGTAACTCTGTGATCTGTGTATGTCCCTGAGCTCTTTCACAAGAGCTGACCCAGACACCACAGCATTTAAATGGTCTTGGCTTTGAGTCTTCCTAATCTTCTCTAATATTGCCAAGTTTTCTTTTTCAATTCCTTCATCCTCTGACTTTCTCCAACTAACAAGCTCTTCTTCCTTCATCTCATAGTGATCTAAGTCTTCTATGTCTTCGGCCCTCTCTTCCTCCTCCTCCTCCTCCTCCCCCTCCTCCTCCTCCTCCTCCTCCTCCTCCTCCTCCTCCTCCTCCTCCTCCTCTGAAGTGAATTCTCTGTGGTCCCATTCTGACCCGTGGGGAGTGGTTGATCCAGCATCTCAACATGCAGGTGCTTAGGAAGGTTATATAATCTGGGGAGTTCACATATCAACCACTTCAATTGCTGAGGAAGAAAATTGTTCTTAGAATCTGCTTGACGCTCGAGAACTGAGGTCAGATTTGGGTCATTGGCATCCACAAGCCATATTGGTGAAGAAGAGGGGCGAGACCCCGCAGTGCTGGAATGCAGCGTGAGCAGCGGTGGCACCAGGAACGGGCAGTGCAGCTCCTCCAGCTTCCCGCTGACGATGTGGAATCGCCCGTGGTTCTCATCGAAGATGACGCCAGGAACTTCAGCTTGGCCTTCAGCCCTGACACGACCATCCTCCCTCATCTCTGGTGGGAGGGGTGCGGAAGGGGAGCTGGCCCGAGCCCCGGTCATGGTCAAGGCCGCGACCTCCCCGTGGGCCGCCCCGGCCCTGCTCTTGTGGCTCCGCCTCTCCCCGCCTCTGGGACCCCCGTCAGAGCGCAGCAGGAAAATGTCTTATTAGTTTCAAATGAACATAAATTTCTGCAGGTCTAACAAGCGCCAGTGTGATGCTGGATCTGCAATTTCATGGAGCCATTCTTTGTGTAGCTGTGATTCTAGGGCACAGTGTGTCGCTTTTAAATTGTAACTTAAAAATAGGCTCCTAATGTGCTTTCTCTACTTTTATTCACTCTTTGGTTAATTGAATTTCCAGAGAGTATTTCTCAATTTTCATTTAATGTGGGTTTTATTTGTATGATTTGGGGGAGTTAAGGTTTCTGTTTCCATTTATTATTTAATTTTTGTAAATCTTGCCATAGCAAGTGTGACTTCTTTAAAGCCTGGTCACTGATTTTGCAAATAGAAATGCAGAGAAACTACCTGTATTAACCCCAAAGGCTTCCATAGCCTTGGCAACTCATGACTAGAGCCTAGGGAGATTACTGACGCCATAAACAAGAGTGTTAAATTGTTAAATCAACAACAGGAGTCACTGTGTACTTACGTCTCATGTGGGACCTGTCCTTAATGTGTTGTCCAGTGTGAAGTAATCCTATAACTAGTACTGAAACAGTATTTTTACACTTTGTGTTTTTGTGTGGGTGCAAACTGATGAAATCTTTACTTAGTATATACTGAATCGAACTTCTGTATATAAACATAATTGAAAATTAAAAAAAACTTGGTTTTAAATTGGAAATTGCATAGAAAATTAATCAATTTTTTAAAAATATCATGTAGGATTTCTGTCCTTAATGTGCTGTACATTGTGATTTAATGCTATAACTAGTACTCCAACAGTATTTTTCACTTTGTGTTGCTACGTGGGGGCAAACTGTTGAAATATTTACTTAATATATACTAAACTGATCTTCTGTATATAAAGAGAATTAAAAATGAATCTTGATGTGAATGGAAGGGGAGAGAGAGCAGGAAAGGGGAGGGTTGCGGGTGGGAGGGAAGTTATGGGAGGGGGAAGCCATTGTAATCCATCAGCTGTACTTTGGAAATTTATATTCATTAAATAAAACTTTAAAAAAAGCACAAAAATAATTTCAAGCCAACCAGGCATTTTTGATATATTATGTCCCAGATATGCCTGCTTCAAAGAAATGTTCATTTTATTTCTAAAACACATTTAACTGCCTTCTGTATTTTATCTGGCAAGCAAACTTTAATTTATAGTGTAGATTAAATGTAGTGAGTTATAAAAATATGAATATTCTCATGTTGAACAATAATTCATTTAAACCTACAAATACAGATTTTTAAAATTGGGTTTATATTCTCCAAATCTTTATTTTTTTATTTAATATAGGTAACATACTTGGATAATTGAAATCTTTTATATCTTATGTGTGAATTTTCAATTACAAAATATTTTGCTTCATTTTTCATTTGCTGTGTTTTTATTCAATATTTCCCTTATTTTTGCTAAAATACCATGGTGCTTTGTTAAAGACTTTAAATTTCAGTATTTTCCATCTAATATTTGGCCTAAGATGCCTCTGTTCCTTCTGTTTGAGAATAGTACTTTTTTGCCTGATGAGCCGTGATAAAATACTCTGATATATCCAAATCCATGGTTTCTAATGTTTATTACATCAGCATTTTTAAGTGTACATCAGTTTTGGTTCATTTTAAATTTTATTGTTGTTATTGAAGGCTGATGGCTCCCACACCAATGAAGCTTTAACTGGGTCCTTAGGATGCCCAATTCTCCAGGAGCTTCACTTTGTACTTCGATTTCCACTTGTCTCTCCTCTGGAAGCACTTGAAATGATCTCCAGGGGTATGCCCTCAGGCTGTAGTGTGCACAGTGAGTCAGACAGCTCTGAGCTTAGTTCCATATTGGTTTCCCAGGCTGATACTGGAGCTGCCCGAGCCCGAGAAAGTTGTGATCCCCAACCTGCTGCCTTAGCTTTCCTCTGCTCCCGCTACAGCTCCAGGTCCTTCAGCCTCTGCACCCCTGGCCTTGATCCTAAGATACCTGAAAAGCTCCTGGCACCAGATCCCTGTGTTGAACACTGCATCTTGCTGTCCCCACCATGTGGACTGGCCTTTTCCCTTGGCCCTTGCTGCTCTAGCTGATTTTCTGCAGCAGCCCAGGGCCAGGTCTTGGTTACTGTAATCAGTGCCCCTCTCCTTGGCCAAACAATTCCATCCATCCTGGGCCTCCAGAAACACTGAGACAGTTCTTGGATCCCTGATGACTGTTGGCTGAAATCAGGAACCAGAGTCTATAAATGAGCTCAGGCATCCTGGTTGACCCCTCAAGTGGCAGCAGTGGCCAGAGCTGAGCCAATCAGAATCCAGGAGCCAGGAGCTTCTTCCATTTCTCCCACATAGATGCAGGGGCCCAAGCACTTGAGCCACCATCTGCTGCTTGCCCAGGCCATAAACAGAGAGCTGTATGAGAAGAGGAGCAGCCAGGCCATGCACTTGCACCCTTGTGGGATACTGGTTCTGCAAGTGGATGCTTAGTCTGCTATGCCATAGCACTAGCTCCCGATGTTACATTAAAAATTTATGTGTGTATTATAGAAAGATTTAATCATGCTAATTACCAAATTATCTTTGGTTATGGTAAAAAGTCTATTCTTTTAGCAATTTTAGATAAACAATGCGTTATTAATTGTGGCAAATAAGTGGTTTCATAGATTACTATAACATATCCTCCTGACTAACTGAAAATTTGTACCTTTTGGTCAACGTTTTCCTTTCCCCATCTTGCCCCGTACCCTAGCCTCTGGTAACCACCCTTCTACTCTCTGTTTCTGTGACATTTTTTTAATTCCATATATACATAAGATAATACAGTATTTGTCTTTGTCTATTCAGCTTATTTCACAATATAATGTACTGTAATTTCACCCATGTTTCTGCAAATTGTTGAATTATTTTCTTTATTAAAGCTAACTAGTATTTCATTATATATACATATACACACATAGATATTTTAATTATTCATCCTTTTATTGATATTTAAGTAACTTCTTTATGTTGGTTATTGTTAATGCTGCTAAAATAACCAGGGGAGTGGGGATATCCCTTTAATATAATGATTTTAGTTCTTTTGTATATGCACTCAGGAACACAGTTGGTGGATTATATGGTAATTCTTTCTGTTGTTCTCATTGCTTTGTTTTCCATTATGACTGATGTCCTACTTTACATTCCCACCAACCACACAATCTCACTTGTCCATCCCTGCTTTTGGTGTCTGCAGTTTTAGAGTCCTGCTCAGAAGAGTAAAGCTTCCACCACGTGTTTTCTTACAGTAGATTTATAGTTTGGGTGTTACATTTAAGTATTTCATCAACTTTTAGTTGATTTTTGTATATAACATGGAAAAGGGACTAATTTCATTCTTCTATATTTGCATTTACAGTTTCCCCAAAACCATTTATTGTGAGACTATCTTATCCACATTGTGCTTCCTTGATATGTCTGTCAAAAATAAGTTGACTATAAATCCTTGGATATTTTTTCTGGACTTTCCATCCTATTCCATTGGCCTACATATCTGTTTCATGCCGGTGTCATACTGTTTAATTACAATAGCTTTGTGATATATTTTCAAGTGAGAAATGTGATACCTTCAGTTTGTTCTCTGGGCTCAAGATTACTATGACTATGTAGTATGTTTTCTGGTCCCAAAGAAATTTTAGAATTTTTTTCTATTCCTGAATAAAAGATTGTTTGTATTTTTATAGCATAAATCCTCAATAAAATTCTGGCCAATAGAATGCAACAACACATCAGAAAGATCATCCACTCAGACCAAGTGGGATTTATCCCTGGTATGCAGGGATGGTTCAATGTTTGCAAATCAAAAAATGTGATACACCACATTAACAGACTGCAGAAGAAAAACCATATGATTATCTCAATAGATGCAGAGAAAGCATTTGATAAAATACAACACCATTTCTTGATGAAAACCCTAAGCAAACTGGATAGAGAAGGAATATTCCTCAATACAATCAAAGCAATATATGAAAAACCCACAGCCAACATCCTATTGAATGGGGAAAAGTTGGAAGCATTTCCACTGAGATCTGGTACCACACAGGGATGCCCACTCTCACCACTGCTATTCAATATAGTTCTGGAAGTTTTAGCCAGAGCTATTAGGCAAGAAAAAGAAATTAAAGGGATACAAATTGGGAAGGAAGGCCCATTATTCCAGGCTGGCGGCAAGATGGTGGAATAGGAAGGGAGCACATTGATAGTTCAGCAAGACACACAGGTTAATAAAAGTGGAGATACTGCAGGGTCAAGGAAGAGTAGGGGAAGAAACAGCAGCGGAAACTCTTCCGGAACTAGTGATTCACAGTGGACCTGCGTGGAGAGCATGGGAGCCCAAGTTCGGGACACCAGCGGCAGACTCAACACACCAGCGCTGGAACGCGAGGTGAGCCGAACCTCAATAGCCCGAGACACCAGCGGGCAAGCGGAAAGAGGAGACTAGAGGGAACGAGGCTTGAAATTCCGTGGGGAAAAGTTCACCAGGCTAACTAGAAGAGAGAGACGGGGGAAAAAAAAAAGTGACCGATACGGACACGAGTTTCTCTCTCTCCGCTCACCTCTCAAAGGCGAGCAAGACAAAGAGCAGGCGCCATTTTGGACATACGTCATAAGCAGGGCGACCTCAGGTCTGCACCGGCCCTGAGCCTAGCAGAAAAACCTGACTCTGGGGGGAGGGGTGAAATAACAGGAGATTAGCATCTAACTTGGCAATCCAGTGGGACACTGCGGGAGAATTGGGGCCCACACCGAGGGCAGCAGAGATTCCCTGTGTGGTCCTTGGGAAAGAGCTTATGATCTCTGGCTCCTGTGGGTATATCATTCGCCTGCTAACTACCTCCAATTACGTTCAGCTGTGCGGAATTACTTCCCTTTTGAATCAAAAAAAAAAAAAAGAAAGAAAGAGAGATTTACCACGCCTAACCTGGGAGTGTCATCTTTGACACACCCTCAACCCTGAGGAACCAAACACAGCTCTCAGTCCACACTCATCTCAAGCCACTAAGGCTCCACCAAAAGCAGACAGTCCACTTAATATAGAGCCATAGTGTAACAAGAAAAAACACCACAGTGAAGAAACCAAATATCTCCAACATGCCAAACAACAAACGCAAAAACCGAGGTAACAAGAACAAGGAAGACACTATGACGCCCCCAAATGAAAAAGACACCCCAATTCAAGATTATGAAGATGATGAGATCGAAGAAATGCAAGAAGCGGATCTCAAAAAATTGATAAGAACATTAAGAAGTTCTCAAAAACAAATTCTTGAACTACAGAAATCCTTAATGGACAAGATAGAAAATCTCTCTCGTGAAAGTGAAATATTAAGGAGGAATCAAAATGAAATGAAACAACTAGTGGAACAAGAAACTCTGATAGTGACTAGAAATCATAATGAAATGAAGAATTCAATAGATCAAATGACAAACACATTAGAGAGCCTTAAAAACAGAATGGGCGAAGCAGAAGAGAGAATATCAGACGTAGAAGACAGAGAACAGGAAAGGAAACACGCAAACCAAAGAAAAGAAGAAGAAATTAGAAATCTAAAAAATATTGTCGGGAATCTACAGGATACTATTAAAAAACACAACATTCGGGTTCTAGGAGTTCCTGAAGGCATGGAGAGGGAGAAAGGATTAGAAGGCATTTTCAGTGAGATACTAGCAGAAAATTTCCCAGGTTTGGAGAAGGACAGAGGCATCTTAGTACAGGAAGCTTATAGAACCCCTAATAAACATGACCAAAAGAGATCCTCACCACGACATGTTGTAATCAAACTCACCACAGTGAAACATAAAGAAAAGATCCTAAAAGGTGCAAGAGAGAAACGTCAGATCACTCTTAGAGGATCTCCAATTAGACTCACAGCTGACTTCTCATCAGAAACCCTACAAGCTAGAAAGGAATGGCGAGACATAGCCCAGGTACTAAGAGAGAAAAACTGCCAGCCCAGAATACTATATCCTGCAAAGCTCTCATTTGTGAATGAAGGTGAAATTAAGACTTTTCATAGCAAACAGAAACTGAAAGAATTTGTTGCCACTCATCCTGCCCTGCAAAAGATGCTTAAAGATGTGTTACACACAGAAACACAGAAACATGGTCACCAATATGAAAGAAGGTAAAGGAAGGAAACCTCACAGCAAAAGATCACAGGAAGCTCAATTTCTCTTTGACATAGAATTACACTCTGATGCTCTGTTAAAGCAATGTGTTAAAGTAATCTAAAAACAAAAAGCAATTCAAATCAATTGGCAATCTACAAAAAGAGTTAAAGATTTTAAAAGCTATTATTAAAATTGCTATATTGGTCTATTATGCTATGTTATATGTGTGTACATATTGTATGTCCACATGGGGAAATTTTATTAAGAGTTTTATTTTAAATGGCTTATAGATAAGATTGTCCATAAATTTAAGCTGCTAAAATCAATCAAAGATACATTTTAATTTGTGTGACCTGAATCTGTGTATCATATGTTTTAAACTTGTTGGTAGAAAGAAACTAAAAACATTTTATATGGTTGTGCTTAAGTTTACTGGTTAAACAAACTACACCATGTTAGATATTTAAGAGGTGTTTTCAAATACATGATTCTTAAAATTTATAGAAGGCATTGGATCTTCTGGAAAATGTTTTCTTAAGTTGTTATCTAATGGTTGAAACGGTTTGCTAAGTATTCATGTAATATTGCTATTGTCAGCAAGCGATCTAGGACTTGCTCCCTCATTTCTCTATTCTAAGCCCAACTTGTTCTTTCATTTCTCTATTCTCTTCAAGGTAGGAAACTAATCCTATTATGAAGGAATCTGTAGGATGCACGATTTAATCTTTAGACCTTATAAAAGAGATGGCTAATATTTTTCTGTAATAGCATAGCCAAAATAAGAACTTAAATAATAATCTCATAGCTAGATTCACTTCGCCATCAGCGAAGTATACAGTAAGTAGAAAAAACCTCCCTTTCAGACCAAAGGGAAAGAAAGTTTTAAAGTGAGAATATAATTTTCCTCATGGGCATTGTCTACCTTAGAAAAACTACTACAGAACATGCCTGTGACTATAGACTTGTAGTTCAGGCCACCGAAGATTAGAGATGGGACACAGGCACTCCCTTGACTTGCATCCTCTGGTCTGCTTTAACACAAACCAGGAGGAAAAGAAAGCTCGGCATCAGAAGCAATGGGTGGCAGGCCTATTAATGGCTGATCTGTACAGTGATCTGCCCTCAAGGAGACCCAACAGGCCAGTCCACTGCAGTGGCTTTCAGTGTGGTAAGCCTGGGCTTCAGCAGAAGTCAGCTTGTGAAGAGCCCTGGCAGCTCTGCCAAGAGTTGGATCACTGGAAATGGACCTGCCCTGGAGTCGAAGGATGCCCAGGTCAGAGCCACAGATCTTATTGGCTCTAAGCTGAAAAGTCCTTCACTCAGCCCAACTTCCAAAGTGACCACTAGAGCTGAGGGGATGGTCAAGTAGGGTCAGCAACATTGCAGGCAGAACTGTCACCTGCCTTTACCTGGCCAGCTCTCCTCCCAGCCCAGCCAAGTAATGAAAGTCAACAGAGTGCCTTCCCCTAGGAGGTTCACACCTCCCTTAGGATATACCCCATGTGATGAGATAGATAGGTCTGGGCCTCTTAACTTACAAGGCCTAAAGCCCACCAGATTATTATCAAGCCCCTTCTATCAGGTTCTATTTGCCTCTCAATCAGAAAACTTAATTGTAGCTTAGACAGCACCTTTCTTAGCTCCTCTAATAATGACTCTGTCCTTTGTTCTAGACCCTGTCTAGCACACTTGGGCCTCATTCCTTTGTAATCATAACCCCTACTCTACCACCAATGGCTCTACTCCCAACCTGTATGTACTGATGGTCCTCTTCCCCACTTAATGCTGTATAATTGTTCAAACCTGGTAAATGCCACTCTTAGGATCATTGGTTACTATCCTCACTCTGTCTTTTATGACCTTGTCTAAATATGATCAGAGTTGGCAAACTTGGAAGGCTTCCATAGCCTTGGCAACTCATGACGACAGCCTAGGGTGGTTACTGGCGCCATAAACTAGAGTGTCAATGTGTTGGGTCAACAACAAGAGCCACCGTGCACTTGCTCCTGATGTGGGATCTCTGTCCTTAATGTGCTGTACATTTTGATTTAATGCTATAACTAGTACTCAAACAGTATGTTTCACTTTGTGTTTCTATGTGGGTGCAAACTGTTGAAATCTTTATACTAAATTGATCTTCTGTATATAAAGAGAATTGAAAATGAATCTTGATGTGAATGGAAGGGGAGAGGGAGCGGGAGAGGGGAGGGTTGTGGGTGGGAGGGAAGTTATGGGAGGGGGAAGCCATTGTAATCCATAAGCTGTACACTGGAAATTTATATTCATTAAATAAAAGTTAAAAAAAAAACAAATTGGGAAGGAAGAACTCAAACTATCCTTCTTTGCAGATGATATGATTCTTTATTTAGGGGACCCAAAGAACTCTACTAAGAGACTATTGGAACTCATAGAAGAGTTTGGCAAAGTAACAGGATATAAAATCAATGCACAAAAATCAACTGCCTTTGTATACACAGTCAATGCTACGACTAAAAAAGAAGTTCTAAGATCAATCCCATTCACAATAGCCACAAAAACAATCAAATACCTTGGAATAAACTTAAACAAGGAAGTTAAAGATCTCTAAGATGGAAAGAAAGAAATAGAAGAGGATACCAAAAAATGGAAAAATCTTCCATGCTCATGGATTGGAAGAATCAATATCATCAAAATGTCCATTCTCCCAAAAGCAATTTATAGATTCAATGTGATACCAATCAAAATACCGAAGACATTCTTCTCAGATCTGGAAAAATGATGCTGAAATTCATATGGGGACACAGGAGACCTCGAATAGCCAAAGCAATCTTGTACAACATAAACAAAGCCAGTGGCATCACAATAACAGATTTCAGGGCATACTACAGGGCAGTTGTAATCAAAAAAGCATGGTACTGGTACAGAAACAGATGGATAGACCAATGGAACAGAATAGAAACACCAGAAATCAATCCAAACATCTACAGCCAACTTATATTTGATCAAGGATCCAAAACCAATCCCTGGAGTAAGGACAGTCTATTCAATAAATGGTGCTGGGAAAATTGGATTTCCAGGTGTAGAAGCATGAAGCAAGACCCTTACCTTTCACCTTACACAAAAATCCACTCAACATGGATTAAAGACCTAAATCTATGACCCAACACCATCAAATTATTAGAGAACATTGGAGAAACCCTAGAAGATATAGGCACATGCAAAGACTTCTTGGAAAAGACCTCAGAAGCACAGGCAGTCAAAGCCAAAATTAACATTTGGGATTGCATCAAATTGAGAAGTTTCTGTACTTCAAAAGAAACAGGAAAGTGAAAAGGCAACCGATAGAATGGGAAAAATATTTGCAAATTATGCAACAGATAAAGGGTTGATAACCAGAATCTACAAAGAGATCAAGAAATTCCACAACATCAAAACAAACAACCCACTTAAGAGATGGGCCAAGGACCTCAATAGACATTTTTCAAAAAAGGAAATCCAAATGGCCAACAGACACATGAAAAAATGTTCAAGATCACTAGCAATCAGGGAAATGCAAATCAAAACCACAATGAAGTTTCACCTCACCCCGGTGAGAATGGCTCACATTCAGAAATCTACCAACAACAGACGCTGGCAAGGATGTGGGGAAAAAGGGACACTAACCCACTGTTGGTGGGAATGCAAACTGGTAAAGCCACTACAGAATTCAATCTGGAGATTCCTCAGAAACCTGAATATATCCCTACCATTCAACCCAGCCATCCCACTCCTTGGAATTTACCCAAAGGAAATTAAATTCGCAAACAAAAAAGCTGTCTGCAGCTTAATGTTTATTGCAGCTCAATTCACAATAGGTAAGACATGGAATCAACCTAAATGCCCATCAACAGTGGACTGGATAAAGAAATTATGGGACATGTACTCTATAGAATACTATACAGCAGTAAAAAAAAAAACAGTGTATTTTTATAGGAATTGAACTGAATGCATAGATTCTTAGGGTCATATGCCTATTTTAATAATATTACTCCAATTTATTATGAGAGACTTTTTTCATTTATTTGTATCTTCTTTGATTTATTTCAATAATATATTATAATTTTAGTGTATAAAATATTCACCTATTTGGATCATTATTTCCTAAAAAATTATTTCTTCATGCTCCTATATGTGGGATGATTTTCTTAATTTTTTTCCCAGATAATATATTATTAGTCTGCAGAAACACTAATGATATTTATATTGATTTTAGAACTTGATTTTTCCTGAATTTATTTATTTTCTAACAGTTTTTTATTGGATTCATTATTATCACTGACAAATAGAAACAATTTTACTTCTTCCTCTTATACAGATGATATTTTTGTTCTTGCCTAATAATTCCCTTTAGGAATTGCAGCACTACATGGAATAGAAATTATAAGCATGCTGTCAAAAAAAAAAAAAGAAATGAGCAACATGGACATACTTGTATTATTTCTAATCTTAGACAAAAGACTTTTTAAACTTTTCATCAGTGACTTTAATGTTAGCTCTGGTTTTATTGTTTAGGGCTTTTATTGTGTGTTCTTTCTGTGACAACTTTTAGAGAGTTCCCATGAACAAATTTGAATTTTCACAAGTTGTTTTTTCTGCATCTGCTTGTATGGTGACAATTTTATGATTTTTATTCTTTATTATGATAATATTATATATCACACTTATTTTTACATTTTAATTTACAGTATGCAAATTTAATGTATTTCATATATATAGATTAAGGAACATAGTGATATTTTCCATCCTACCATTCCTCCTGCCCATGCTCCCACTCTTCTTCCTCTTTCCATTCCTATTCCAATTATTTTTACCAAGATCTATTTACAGTTAACATTATAGTCATAAGATTAATCCAACAACTAAGAGTTCAACAATTAGTATGAAAAAAAAAGTTCCTCACCTTTTAAGGGCTGTTAAACATCATCGCATATCAAAATGTCATTTTTGTTTTTAATGTACATAGGAAAGCTGCAGAAGACCCTAGTGCTTTGGCCTTGAACCCAGGCAGGAGATCTGGAAGAAGCACCTGTCTCCTAGCTTCAGCCTGGCCCAATCCCAGCCATTGTGGCCATTTAGGGAGTGAACCAGCAGATAGAAGATATCTCTTTGTCTCTGACTCTCTCCCTCTACTTAGCCTAATAAATAAATAAAATAATTATTTAAAAAACCTGTATATATGAAATAAAGGAAATCTAGTCCTTTATATAAATGGATAAATTTTATAAAGACTCTATTCCCGCTTCAGAGTGCTTGCTTTGATTTTCAGCTGTTTCTGTTGCCAGGTTTTTGCTAATGCAGATTTTGGGAGGCAGTAGTGATAGCTCATGATATTGGGCTTCTGCCACTCATATGTGGGAGGACAGGAGTACATTCCTGGCTCTTTGATTCAGCCTTGATACAGCCCTGGTTACTGTGGGTATTTGGAGGAGTAAGTCAGTGGATAAGAGGTTTTCTCTTTTGTCTCTCCTGGCCTACCTGTCTCTCTTTGTGTCTCTTTAACTCACACACACACACATACAAACACACACACATATGTAATTTTTAATATGACAATAATCAAGCAAAGCAACGACTAAAGAATATAGTCAATTATTCAAACGTATGTCAATATGATATTGACATACGTTTGAATAATTCAATTGAGACTACTGTGAGTTGTTTAAAGTATGAATGAAGAACAGAATATCTGCCTGAAAATATAACTTTGGAAAAGTCTGCAACACAAACAACCTATAGAGACTGGCTAGAAGAAATGTATTCAGAGCTGTCTGAGAACCTGCAGCAGATTCTGTTCTCTGCATATTCCTGGTCTGATCCATAAATACAGTACAATCTCACAAAAGCTGTCTCAGCAATTCCTTAAAAACTTCATTTGCTGACTTCCATGTTAGCAGTGGGTAACTCTCACCATTGCAGAATGTTGCATGTTTATTTGTAGGCTGATATTAACCACTTCTACTATATCATCTATATAACCAATAAAGGCCATTTCAGACTTCATATTCCATAGGAATTTAGCAAATTCTAAATTCTGATTTTAATCCTATATAACAAAAATGTCTTTGTTGTGGCATCAGAAGACCTGGAGACCAATATGCAATCAGCTTTGATGACTCTAATTTCTTAGAACCATGACAGTTTTAACTTATCACATTTATTTTTTCATATTAATTTAAAAGCCCTTATAAATCTCCTATAATGTGAAATAAAACAAAATAAGAAATAATCAATCAACTTACTGGAGATGTATTCATTTTCTTTGGCCTTGGAAACATGTAGAGCTCTCTACAGTTTTACCTGGATGAGAAGCTGAATGCAGGGAATCATGAGAGAACTGGTCTGACTTGCTCCTAGAGTCTAAAGTGCTAATGAAGATCATGCAAATGCAGAATAACCAACACCTTAGCTGGAGAAAAAAATAAAAGTCAACCTCCCTGTGGATAATTAGCACTTTACACTTGGAAACAGGCAGAAGACTTTTTGAAAGAGCACCCAAAATTATAGTAATTGGCAGTGATAAATCTAGTTATCTTTAGGTTAATGGAAACATCAACATGTATGATACCAACACACTTTGAAAAGTATTTGCCTACTGAAGTTTACTTTATTAAATTGTGATATTATGAAGAAATCTGGGACTTGCCTGTTGGAGATTACAAGATCTAGGTAAGAATCAGAACAAACCACCAGACTTGATAAGGTCGAATACAGGTTAGACTCCTGCTTGGGACAACCACATCCCATATGCAAATCCTTAGATTGTGTCCTTGCTATTACATACTTAAAATACATCACCCAAGATGATGGATATGTACTTGGATTCCTGCTACCCTCATATGAGACTCAGATGGATTCCTGCCTCCTGGCTCCACCATGGAATAGCCCTGGCTGTTAGGGACATTTGGCGAGTGAATTAATCAGCAGAGGGAACATCTTTCCCCTTCTCTCATGCTCTGTCTTTCAAATAAATACTTTAAAATTACAAATAAAATGACAACAAAAAGCCTCTGTTAATTTCTAATACATCAAATGCTGATATATTTTGCTGAGTATGGAAAAAATTAATTATATTCAAATACAATCAAGAGAACTTCACATGGATATTATCATGGGCATGATTCATGCCAACTATGTCAGCAAGTATGTCAGCAAGACTGCTGCCACATAAACTGCCTGAACATCATGAGCATTGGTTTCCAATTTCTGTAAAGTAAATACTTCTACCTAAAATGCCATGGTATCTGACATCTATTAATCATTTGACATGTGTCAACAGACAATGTTCTAGAGCACATTTTGTTTCATCTTTCTTATATGGTACAAAGAAGCTGACAATTCCTCAGCCACCAGAAAGAACTATCAGGACACAGGGAGTTCCAGGATTATCTACAAATGCAAAATGCAGTGAGAGGATAGGTTTCAAACAGTTCAAATTCTGGGAATAACAAAGGCAGAAAGAAGTAATGGGAGTGTGTAAGGGAGAGATGATTCAGATATGACAAACTAACCCTTCACTGAAAGTCGCATCTCCAGGATCCCTCCAATAAGTATCATTTCCTAGGCCATGCCTATCTTTCTCAACTACTCACATCTTCCTTCTCAAAGTTTATATAAAACTTGCACTATCAATCAGGCTTGGTTGCTTACAGATGAGGTGAGTTAGCATCACTCAATCTTGGTCACCCTGAACCACAGGATCAATAATTGCTTGGGCCATGAAAAGCTAGGGCCTTTACCATTCTAGGACTGCTTTGCCTCTACTATCAAGCTCCAAGGAGAGCGTTTGGCCAGAAGATAGGTTTCCTGAATCATGGGGTCCAAGTCTGTATTCAGCACGAACATTTTGTTAGAAAGAAAACAGAGTCATCACCCAGTACCTTAATTTTCCTCATAGAATCAACTGTCTTCAGACAACATATTTGGATAAACTGCTTTAAACTCAAACAAGGGTACTGGGAAGGCCACACATAGGAATGAACCAGAAGCTTCAGTGACTGATGGGACAGGACAAAACACCACAAATTCAACTGCCCCATAGTAGATCTCATGCACACTGTATAGTGATTTTGCTGGAAATTTGGGGGATGTTTCACTTGTATTTGTAATGTCCTCATGCTTCAAATGGATAAGACCAAATGGCAAATGACTAAATCAGTTATAAAACTTGTGCTATGGTTTGAAAATTTCTTATCAAAATTGCTTGGTTACAGGGGCTGGAATTGTGGTGTGGTGGATACAACTGCCACCCGCAACACCAGTATAGCATGTGGGCAAGAGTTTGTGTCCCAGAGGCTCCACTTCAATCCAACTCCCTGATAATGACCTAAGAAAAGCAATAGAAAATGGTCCAGGTGTTTGGGCTATTGCCACACATGTGGGAGACCTGGCTGATGCTCTTGACTTTGGTCTGGCCATCTCTGACTTTTGCAGCCTTCAGGCGAGTAAACCGGCAGATGGAAGATCTACCTGCCTTTCCCCAACACCACCTGTAACTTTTTCAAATAAATAAGTATTTAAGAAATACTTGAGGAGCTGGCACTATGGCTTAGCAGGTAAAGCTGCCGCCTGCAGTGTTGGCATCACATATTGGTGCCAGTTTAAGACCCAGCTGTTTCACTTCTGATCCAGCTCTCTGCTATGGCCTGGGAAAGGAGTAGAAGATGGTCCAAGTCCTTGGGCCCCTGCACCCACATGGGAAACCCAGAAGAAGCTCCTGGCTCCTGTCTTCTGATTGGCTCAGGTCTGGCCCTTGCAGCCATCTGGGGATTGAACCAGCTGATGGAAGACCTTCTCTCTCTCTCTCTCTCTCTCTCTCTCTCTCTCTCTCTATAACTCTGACTTTCAAATAAAATAAATAAATCTTAAAAAAGAAGTATGTGTAGGTTTTCCTGCTGTGAGTAAATGAAAAACAGGACTGGGTGAAGGGGAAAGCAATAACAGATCCTAGGATGCTAAGTCACTAACTGAAAAGTGGTGAGCAGGTTTCATCCACAGAAGACTCTTCAGAGCATGGAGAACCATGAAGTTTAATGGAGATCTAGAACTAAGCTACTTGTAGATTTTACATGTTCTTGCTGTTATAACTCTTATGTAAAATAGTTATGCCTCAGCCACTGACTCTAATGAAAGTCTGAAATAAGCAGCGTAACTCTAATCATTGTTATGAAATTAGTCTAGTTTCCTTCCAGCTTATCCTGAAACTTTTATGAACAAAAATGGAAAAAAAAGCTTGTGAATCTAAAATAGGAAATCCTTGGTAGGCAGTATTATATCAATATTCATCTTTTTTTTTGACAGGCAAAGTTAGACAGTGAGAGAGAGAGACAGAGAGAAAGATCTTCCTTCCATTGGTTCACCCCCAAAAGGGCCACCATGGCCGGTGCACCGCGCTGATCCAAAGCAAGGAGTCAGGTGCATCCTCCTGGTCTCCCATGCAAGTGCAGGGCCCAAGCACCTGGGCCATCCTCCACTGCCTTCTCAGGCCAAAGCAGAGAGCTGGACCGGAAGAGGAGCAACTGGGACAGAACCCGGTGCCCCAACTGGGACTACAACCCGGGGTGCCAGTGCCGCAGGCTGAGGATTAGCCAAGTGAGCCATGGTGCTGGCCGATATTTGTCTTTGAATATGAGTAAGTTTCTTAAAAAACTTTTGAAAATGTTCACTCATTAAAAAACATATTATTATATTTTCATTATATCCAGAAGATAAATTTTATTTTTAACTTGCCTGTTTTTTAATGCTGTTAGTAAACAAAATTCTCATAACTAGGTTAATTAAATGTTGGAGAAATTTAGATAAATATAGTTATTCCCATTGATCTTTCTTTTTTAGGGCAAAAAAGCAAATTTTTGTATTACCTGATTGCCATTTTATGAAACAAAATGCAATTTGGGCATAAAGACTTCTTACTAGTTTTATTATGCTACATGTAGGGAGGATAAAACTATGAATAGTTGTTACAAGGGACAAGGTGTAAGTCATAAACATCTAAAGAAAGAAATATATATATTTAACACTGTGAAATCACTCACCAATAAAGAGTTGCTATAATGAAATTAGCTTTTTGTTTAAAAGTAAGTATTTTCTTAAAAGATGATTTCAGAAGATATTGAGAAACACCAAGAGTTAACACAACAACTTCATGAAAAAATAACATCTGTCAATCTATATACACATAAAAAATATTCAAATAAGAATTTGTCTTCTGGCACATTATCAGTGTACAATTTTGTATAAAAGGATTTATAAATATACCTTTATATGAATGCATACAAAGATATACATAAATATATAAATAGGCTATAATCTCAATCTTTTACCTATACGTTTAAATATAAAAAACTTAGCAGTATAATAAACAAGCAATATATGTGATATTCATCTTACAAATGAACTACAATAACTTAATAAGGAATTAAATATAATATCCATTACCTAATATACATAGTTACATTTCTAATTATTATACCTAGTGCAACTAAATATTTTCATTAATTCATATAGCTAACCAAAGGAACTAACTTGTTTCTTCAGACATAGAAGACAACTACAAAACAAGAAATAATGTTGGGGTCCAGGATTGTGGTGTGAGAGATAAAGCTGTTGCCAGTGATCCCTACAACCCATATGGGTGCTGGTCTGTGTCCCAGTGGCTCCACTTCTGACCCAACTTCCAGCTAATGCACAGGGTAAAATAGAGGAAGACGGCTCAAGAGCTTGGGCCCCTGCTACCCATGGGGGACCTGGCTTCTGGCTTTGGCCCAGTCAGTTCCTGACTACTATTGTTGCCATCAGGAGAATGAGCCAGTGCATCTGTCTTCCTCTGTCTGTGTAACTCTTCAAATAAATAAACTCAATTGTTTTGACCGGCAGAGTTAGACAGTGAGAGAGAGAGACAGAGAGAAAGGTCTTCCTTTGCCATTGGTTCACCCCCAAAAGGGCCGCCCCGGCCGGCGCACCGCGCTGATCCGATGGCAGGAGCCAGGTGCTTCTCCTGGTCTCCCATGGGGTGCAGCCCAAGCACTTGGGCCATCCTCCACTGCACTCCCTGGCCACAGCAGAGAGCTGGCCTGGAAGAGGGGCAACCAGGACAGAATCCGGCGCCCCGACCGGGACTGGAACCCGGTGTGCTGGAGCCGCAGGTGGAGGATTAGCTTAGTGAGCCACAGCACTGGCCTAAATTCAATTTTTCAAAAAAAGAATAATTTAGCTATCTTTACTCCATAAACAACTATTTAATATTATTTAAACACTTCTAGGAGATTATATATCCTCCAAAACATTTAAAATATATATGGATGTATATATAAAATAAATTATAACTGTATGTACCTATATATAAATATATATATGAAAACGCTAGATATATGATATTCCCAAAAGCTTTTGCAGCCACTTCTCTCACCTCGGCAGCCCAAGGCCGTCCTGTGATGAACACGGGTTTCCCTGAGGTCCCAACAGAGAATCTCAGGGCGCCTCCAGCCGCCCAGCTCACAATGACTGTAACCTAGCAACGCCCTTACACACAAGTGTTGAAGCGCACCTCCAGAGGGCAGTCGCTGCGCCTGCGCACAGAGTCCAGCGGCCAAGCATGCCTAGTGTGCATGTGCCTGGTTCCCACCTGGTAAAGCTGACGGATTAGGTTGATTACAGATGTTGGTGGACTGACCAAGTGTTGGGGTCATTGTGGGGACGAAACACTGGAGCCTGTGGAAGCCGTCTGCACCGCCCGGGACTCAGGGGCGTGGGATTTCAGGATGCTGAAGGCCTCCCGGAGTAGACGCCCTTAAAATCCCTCTCCACATCTCCTGCTCCTCAGTTTATGCTCCCGCACGTCCCTCTGAGTCCTGGGCGGTTTCAGTGGGAATTTAACAGATGCGAAGACAAAATGTGCTCCGTGATTTCAGAAACTGGCACATGTGCCATCTAGGTCAATCTTCAGAAATCAGAGCAGGTTTTCGAAAAAAATGCCTTCAGGCCTCTTGCTTTTGCCCAGCCTTTACATTTTCTTTACTTTTAGTTTTTACTATTATTTCCCTTAATTGGAGTTTTAGTCGATCCATGCATTATTTGGAAACATGGTGTAATATTTATAAACTTTCTAAAATGAATGTTCACTTGTCCCAAACAATTCGTGATTTGACGGTATGTTAAAATGCCCCATTATTTTACTTGAAATTCCTGTTTTTCCCATTTCTGGTTTTTTCATTGTGTTCCATTAAATGGTCTGCTTTTTATTCTTTTTTTTTTTCCTGATCCATGCATTCTTCATTCCATTACCAGCCCCTGTGCCCCATTAAAACAACAGTACACAACCCAGCAATCAGCTACAGTCCAGTTGCACCACGATCCGAGGCTTACGGTGCTTTAACGCTTTTAACTTTGAGGAAAATAAAATGGAGAAATCAAGATAAAGAACCGCTAAAGCCGTACCCGCATCCGGTACAAGTCATACAGCAATGTTCAGCATCTTACACACCTGATGCCCAGAGGGCTCCACCCCCGGGGTCAGCGCTCACACACGGCCAGGCCGTGAGAGGCCGAGGACCTCATCCTCGCCCCAGAACGACCCGCAGGTGAGAGGAGACCGGAAATCCCCTCTGTGCTGGGAAGGCCAGGAAGCGGTCAGTTTTCCAGGAAGCGGTCAGTCTTCCTGGGGTCCGGACAGGCCGCGCGCAGAGCGGACGCCAGGGGGCAGCAGAGGATGAGCGCTCGCAGCCCCAGGAGGCCGAGTCCCCCGCGGCCGCAGTCCCGGGGCTCTGCCCGCGGAGGACGAAGTTCTCGGGACTGGGACCCTGCCCAGGGCGCAGCGCCTGCGGGTCTGCAGGGCGGTTCTCGGGGGCTGGCCGGGCTCAAGCCACAGACCAGGAATCCGATATGCTGCATCTGATGCGCGAGCCGAGGCCGACATAGAAGCTGACGTCTGGCCCGGGTCCCCCACGCCCCCGCGGGAGAAGAGCGGCGCGCAGCGACTGCAGGGCGGGCGGGCCACCAACCTGCGGCCCCGGGGGTCATGCCTGGCCGAGGGCGCGTAGAACACCTGGGCCAGAGTGCCCTGCTGCGAGTAGGACGTGCTGTAGGCGGGAGAGCCGTCCATGCATGTCCGCGAGCTGCTCCTGGAGTTGTACTACAGCGCGCTCACACCGCAGGCTGCCTGGGCTGCATCTGTGAGGTACCGGGAGCTGTGGGCAGCCCAGCGGGTCCTGCATTGCGCTGTAGCTGCCCTTGATCCAGCCATTCCTGTGCGCGTGGCTGTCCACACGCTGGTTCGCGCCCGCGCCCAGGCCCCGCTCACCTGCTGTGGCCTCCGGGTCCAGCAGCCCCCGGGCAGCGTTCACTGATCCTTCTTCCTGAGCGTCTGGGTTTTCCGCCGGAATTTATAACCCGGTGCTCCTCCGTGTGCAGCGCTCGCAGCCGCTCGGCCTTGTCGGTGAACGCCCGCTTCTCCGTCTCCCACAAGGGTTTCCACTCGGCGCCCAGGCGCTTACTGATCTCCTAGCTGTGCATCGCGGGGTTCTCCTGGGCCATCTTGCACTGCTGCCCGCGGGACCGCACCAGAAAGGCGTTCATGGGCCGCCTCACGCGATCCGGGCTGTGGTTGTCGCCTGCCCCCCGCGCCCTGAAGTCTGCCGTGGGCCCAGCGGCTCGGCTCCGTCTCGGTCCAGTTGCACCTGTGGGCGCTGTGAGCAGGCCTGGCCCGACCCTTGGCGGCTGGGACTCCCTGCCTGAGGGCGGGGAGAGAGGAGGAGGGGAAGGGGCGGAGGTGCTGTGAGCACCTCCTTGGGGCTTCCTGAGGAGAACAGAGGAGGAGAAATTGGGGGGGGGGGGGAGAGGCTGGAATCTGGATCAAAAAGCAGCGCTTCCCTTTGCCTTAGGCCAGTGCCACCACCACCAACTGTTGTTGTTGTTGTTGTTATTACTGGAAAGGCTTAAGCCTGGGGCTCCAACTTTTGTGCCTTTCTTTTCGTTCTCTTTTTTCTCTAGGTCCCGGTCTTAAAGAGGCAGCAAACTACTTTCCCCTTTTGCAAACACTCTCTTCTATGCCTTGACAACTCCTGATGCTTTTTGGAACAAGCTAGTAGACAACCGCCCTCTATTGTCGTTATGTGTGTTTATATATAACAGGAAGAATCTGTCAGGCTTGGATCAGCAAAGGTTCATACCTCTGGGGACGGAGGCATACATAAGTCTCCTCATCTAGTGTCCTGATTTCCAGTGCTGTCTCTGCCCATGGCATCTGCTTTCTTTACTCTCATCTACCCAGACTAAGAGGGCTCTGTCTGCCTCTGACCAGTGGTTTGCGCTTTGGCCAAACCAAGGAGATAGTTCACCATCTTTCGGTTCTCATGGGGTTTTCTCCGGATAACAAATATTTTTCAACCTGAACACCTGCTCCCGTCATGTTTTTCAGCAGGGCGCTGTGTGCGCTCGTCCTTTGCTGCCCCCTGACGTCCGCTCTGCGCGTGGCCTGTCCGGACTCCAGGAAGACTGACCGCTTCCCTGCTGTCCCAGCACCGAGGGGATTTCTGGTCTCCTCTCACCTGCGGGTCGTTCTGGGGCGAGGGTGAGGTCGTCGGCCTCTCTCTGAGCGCTGACCCCAAGAGTGGAGCCCTTCTGGGGCATCGGATTGTAAAATGCTTAGAATTGCTCTACTACTTGTATTTTTTTGAAAACTTTTATTTAAGAAATAAAAATTTTGGAAGTACAACTTTTGGATTATAGCAGTTTTTTCCTCCATAACCACCCTCTCGCCCACAAACCATACCATCTCCTACTTCCTCTCCCATCCTATTCTTCGTTAAGATTCATTTTTAATTATCTTTGTAAACAGATCAACTTAGTATATATACTAAGTAAAGATTCCAACAGTTTATACCCACAAGTGTAAAGTACTGTTTGAAGACAAGTGTCGCTGTTAATTCTCAAAGTACAACACATTAAAGACAGAGATCCTACATGGGGAGTAAGTGCAGAGTGACTCCCATTGTTGATTGAACAATTGATACTCTTATTTGTAATGGTTGTGGGTATGGGTTGGGGGTTTCTTTGTCTTGATTTCTCCTTTTTTTCCCTCAAAGTTAAAAGCTTTAAAGCACCATAAGCCTCGGTGCTTTTTTTGTTTACTTAAGAGACACAAAGGTCTTCTATCTGATAGTCCACTCCCCAAATGCCTGCAAATGCTTGAGCAGGGGCCAGACCAAAGCCAGGAACCTGGAACTCAATCCAGATCTTCCATGTGGGTATCTGGGGCCCAACTACTTGAGCTGTTATTTGCTGCCTTCCTGGGTGAGCATTGGCATGAAGCTAAATCAGAAGCAGGGGTAGATACACTGAGCACCCCAAAAAGCAGCTTATCCCAATGAGCAAAAATGTTTATGTTCCCCTTATATTTTACAGTATTTACATTACATATAGAATCAGGGTTGGGAGAACATTTTCTCTGAGTACACTGATGATTTCTTTCCATTGTTTCTGTGGGGAAGTCAGCCATCATTCATGGATGGCTGTAACCCAATATGCCATAGGCTGTTCTTTCTTTCATTACATTCAGGATCTTTTCTTTGTATTTGGATCCCTTCCGTTTGTTATTTGCCTAGAATAGTTTTCTATCTGTGCTGATTAGGACACATTCTATATTTCACTCATTCTATTTTTACTGAAATTTCAGTTGCAGTTATGAAGGACTTTGAAATAACAGACAAGGTTATTTTGATGCAAAAATATTAGTAATCCATGCATACCAGTGGTCTGGAAGAAGTTTATTCAAAATCAATACTATAAACACCATGCATAAACGTGAAAACAGCACATTTGTGCATTTAATTTTTCTTTAGCCAAAGTGACCTTGTTTTTTAGTTCTCTTTTCTACAAATCTTTTAATGTTAGATCACTTTCTAAATCATTCCTGGGCTTCTGAAGCTCTTTTATGAATTAAAATCTTTTGGCTTATTTTCCATTTTAGTCTGTTTTTGTGTCTGATAAAAATGGTACACAATGGGTTATTTAGAAAGAAAAACAGCTTTCAAAATTACTTGCCTGAAAGAGCAATAGAAAGAGGGAGAGAGGGAGGGATTGAAATTGAGTTTATACACAGAATAATCAAATGGCTACAACAATCAGGGTGGGGCAAGGCCAAAGCCAGGAGCCAGGAGTTCCATCTGAGTCACCCACATGGGTGGCAGGGACCTAAATGCTTGAGCAATCATAGACTGCCTTCTTGGTGCATTAGCAGGAAGCTGAATTGGAAGTTGAGCAACCAGGACTCAAATCAGACTCTGCTGTGAGATCAAAGATTCACCAGTGGTGGAATAACCTTCTGTGCCACAAGACTAGCCTCAAGAAATCAAATTTATTTCTTAGAGTCTGAGGGTGGGCAGCCTAAAGTCAAGAGGCCCTATCTGGAAAGGTCCATCTCCCTGAATCATGATGTGGCAAGAGTGACATTAAATGATGAGAAAAAAATAAGAGGTAGAACTGAGAGCCTTTGGTCTTTTAAAATTGGTAGGAAGATGTTCCTTAGGATAGGGACTGTTACCTTGAGGATAACACTTCCAACACTTTATGTGGATATGTTAAAGTCCTACTATATATCATGCTCCATTGTGCTATTTCTTCTCCATTTCCATTTTTTGAATACCAATAGGCTTTTTTTGACAGGCAGAGTTAGTGAGAGAAAGAGACAAAGAGAAAGGTCTTCCTTCCATTGGTTCATACCCCCAAATGGCCGCCACAGCCAGCGTGCTGTGCCAATCCAAAGGCAGGAGCCAGGTGCTTCCTCCTGGTCTCCCATGCAGGTTCAGGGCCCAAGGACTTGGGCCACCCTCCACTGCCTTCCTGGGCCACAGCAGAGAGCTGGACTGGAAGAGGAGCAACAGGGACAGAATCCAGCACCCCAATAGGGACTAGGACTCAAGGTACTGGCGCTGCAGGTGGTGGATTTGCCTAGTGAGCCATGGTGCCGGCCCACAAATACATTTTCATTATAGTAAATATTTATTTTATCATTCTTTATCTAATTTTAAATGATTGTAATACTGGAATATATTTGGAGATTATTAACTAACTTGCCTGCTACTTGCAGCATCTAACTTTTTTTTTTGGAGAGAAAGATTTATCTTTTGGTGAATTCTCCAAATGCTCACATGAGTAACTAAACAAGAACGATGTGAGTGTGGGTTATTTATCAGCCTTAAGATGATCACAACCTTTTAAATCAACAAATAAGATTAAAATATTGACTTAGAAATGAAAGCCTAATGGTTTGCAAATTTGCTTTTTTTGGAAAACTTTTATTTAATAAATATTAAATTTCAAAAGTACAACTTTTGGATTTTAACAGTTGCCCCCCATAACCACCCTCCCACCTGCAAACCATCCCACCTCCTACTCCCTCTCCCATCCCATTCTTCATTAAGATTCATTTTTAATTATCTTTATATACAAAAAAAATCAACTTAGTATATACTAAGAAAAGATTTCAACAGTTTGCACCCACATAGAAACACAAAGTATGAAGTACTGTTTGAAGATTAGTTTTGCTGTTAATTCTCATAGTACAACACATTAAGAACAGAGCATACATGGGGAGTAAATGCACAGTGACTCCTGTTGTTGATTTAACAATTGACACCTCTTATTTATGACATCAGTAATCACACAAAGCTATGAAGCCTCTTCAGTTCACAAACTCCGACCTTATTTAGACAAAGCCACAATCAAAGTGGAAGTTCTCTCTTCCCTTCAGAGAAAAGTACCTCATTCTTTGATGGCCCATTCTTTCCACTGGGATCTCACTCAGAGATTTTTCATTTAGTTCATTTTTGCCACTGTGTCTTTGCTTTCCATGCCTGAAAAACTCTCATGGGCTTTTCAGCCAGATCCGAATGCCTTAAGGGCTGATTCTGAGGCCACAGTGCTGTTTAGAGCATTTGCCATTCTATGAGTCTGCTGTGTATCCCACTTCCCATGTTGGGTCATTCTCTACTTTTTATTTCTATCAATTATTATTAGCAGATGCTGGTTTTATTTATGTGATCCCTTTGACACTAATGCTATCTTTATGATCAATTTTGTACTTAAACTGATCATTTTAACTAGTAAGATGGCATTGGTACCTGCCAACTTAATGGGATTTGGAGTCCCATGACACATGTCTAGCCCTACCATTAAGGAGTAAGTCTGTGTGAGCATGCGCCAAACTGTACCTCTCCTCCATTTCTTATTCCCAATCTTATTTTTAACAGGGATCAATTTTCAGTTAAATTTAAACATCTAAGAATAATTGTGTGTTAATTAAAAGAGTTCAACCAGTGGTGTTAAGTAGAAAAAAATACTAAGAAGAATAAAATAGTAAGCTCTTTCTCGACTGTCAGGAGAAGGGCTGATCAGGTCATTGTTTCTCATAGTGTCAGTTTCACTTCTACAGGTTTCCTTTTAGGTGCTCAGTTAGTTGCCACAGATCAGGGAGAACATATGACATTTGTCCCTTTGGGACTGCCTTATTTCACTCAGCAGGATGTTTTCCAGACTCCCCATTTTAATGCAAATGACTGAATTTTATTTTTTTACCACTGTGTAGTAATCTATAGAGTACATATCCCATAATATCTTTATCCAGTCTTCAGTTGATGGTCATTTAGTTGTTTCCATGTCTTAGCTATTCTGAATTGAGCTGTAATAAACACTGAGGCACAGACAGCACTTTTATTTGCAAATTGGGTAAATTCCGAGGAGTGGGATGGCTGGGTTATGTGATAGGGCTATATTCTGGTTTCTGAGGAATCCCCAAACTGTCCCCATAGTGTCTTTACCAGTTTGCATTCTCACCAAGAGTAGATAGTGTGCCTTTTCTGCCACATTGTTGCCAGCATCTGTTAGTTGATTTCTGTATGTAAGCCATTCTAACCAGGGTGAGGTGAAACCTCATTGTGGTTTTGATTTGCATTTCCCTGATGGCTAGTGATCCTGAACATTTTTTCATGTGTTTGTTGGCCATTTGGATTCCCTCTTTTGAAAAATGTCTTTTTAGGTCCTTGGCCCATCACTTAACTGGGTTGTTTGTTTTGTTGTTGTGAAGTTTCTTGATCTCTTTGTTGATTCTGGTTATTAATCCTTTATCAGTTGTAAAATTTGCAAGTATTTTCTCCCATTCTGTCAGCTGTCTCTTCACTTTCCTGACCCATCATTCTTTTGCAGTACAGAAACTTCTCAATTTGTTGTAATCCCATTTGTTAGTTTTGTCTTTGACTGGTGTTATACCTTGTTCAAATATAAGGTGGCTGTAGATGTTTGGATTGATTTCTGGTGTTTCTATTCTGTTCCATTGGTCTATCCATCTGTTTCTGTACCAGTACCATGCTGTTTTGATTATAACTGCCCTGTAGTATGTCTTGAAATCTGATATTGTGATGCCTCCTGCTGTTTTTGTTGTCCAAGACTGCTTTAGGTATTTGAGGTCTCCTGTGTTCCATATGAATTTCAGCATCATTTTTTCAAGATCTGAGAGAGCATGTGTTTGGTATTTTGATTGGTAACACATTGAATCTGTATATTGATTTGGAAGAATAGACATTTTGATGATATTGATTCTACCAATCCATGAGCATGGAAGATTTTTTTTTTCCATTTTTTGGTATCCTCTTCTTTCTTTAAAGTTTTGCAATTCTCATCATAGAGATCTTTGACATTCTTGGTTAAGTTTATTCCAAGGTATTTTTTATGGCTATTGTGAATGAGATTGATCTTAGAAGTTCTTCCTCAGTTGTGGCATTGTTTATGTATACAAAGGCCGTTGATTTTTGTGCATTGCTTTTATATCCTGTTACTTTGCCAAACTCTTCTATGAGTTCCAAAGTCTCTTTGTGGAGTTCTTTGGATCCCCTAAATAAAGAATCATATCGTCTGCAAGGAGGGATAGTTTGACTTCTTCCTTCCCAATTTGTATCCTTTTAATTTCTTTTTCTTGCCTAATGGCTCTGGCTAAAACTTCTAGTACTATATTGAATATTCCATGGTGAGTGGGCTTCCCTTTCTGGTAGCAGCTCTCAGTGGGGATGCTTCCAACTTTTCCCCATTCAATATGATGCTGGCTGTGGGTTTTTCATAAATTGCCTTGATTATGTTGAAGAATGTTCCTTCTATCCTCAATTTGTTTAGAGTTTTCATCATGAAAGGGTATTGTATTTTACCAAGTGCTTTCTCTGCATCTATTGAGATAATCATAAGATTTTTCTTCTGTAGTTTGTTAATATGGTGTATGACATTGATTTGTGAAAGCTGAACCACCCCTGCATAACAAGAATAAATCCCACTTAGTCTGGGTGGATGATCTTTCTGATGTGTTGTTGAATTTTATTGGCCAGAATTTCATTGAGCATTTTTGGGTCGATGTTCATCAGAGAAATTGGTCTGTAATTTTCTTTCTCTGCTGCGTCTATTTCAGGTTTAGGAATTAAGGTGACACTGGCTTTGTAGAAAGAATTTGGGAGAAGTCCCTCTCTTTCAATTGTTTTGAATAGGTTGAGAAGAATTGGAGTTAGTTCTTTAAATGTCTGGTAGAATTTAGAAGTGAATCCATCCAGTCCTGGGCTTTTTTTCTTGGGAGGGCCTTTATTACTGATTCAATTACTGACTTGGTTATGGGTCTGTTTAGGGTTTTTATGTTTTCATGGTTCAATTTAGGTAGGTTGTATGTGTCCAGGGATCTATGCATTTCTGCTAGATTTCCCAGTTTGTTGGCAAGCAACTCTTAGTAGTAATTTCTTTTTTTAAAGATTTATTTATTTATTTGAAAGTCAGAGTTACACAGAGTGAAGGAGAGGCAGAGAGAGAGAGAGAGAGAGAGGTCTTCCATCTACTGGTTCACTCCCCAATTGGCTGCAATGGCCAGAGCTGTGCTGATCCGAAGCCAAGAGACAGGAGCTTTCTCCAGGTCTCCCATGCGGGTACAGGGGCCCAAGGACTTGGACCATCTTCTGCTTTCCCAGGTCATAGCAGAGAGCTGGATCAGAAGTGGAGCAGCCTGGTCTTGAACTGGCATCCATATGGGATGCCGGCACTGCAGATGGTGGCTTTACCTGCTACACCACCATGCCGGCCCCTAGTAGCAATTTCTGATGACTCTTTATTTCTGTGGTGTCTGTTGTTACATTCTTTTTTTCATCTTTAATTTTATTGATTTGGGTCTTCTCTCACTTTTTGGTTATTTGTGCAAATTGGTGTGTCTTTTTTTTAAACAACTCTTTGTTTTGCTGATCTTTTGTAATGTTCTTTTGGATTCAATTTTGTTTATTTCTTCTCCAATTTTGATTATTTCTCTTCTCCTACTAGCTTTGGGTTTGGTTTTCTGTATTTTTCCTAGATATTTGAGATGCATTGATAGCTCATTTGTTTGGTGCCATTCCAATCTCTTGATGTAGGCACCTATTGCTATAAAATTTCCTCTTAACACTGCTGTTATTGTGTCCCATAAGTTTTAATATGTTGTGTTGTTATCTTCAGTTGCTTCCAGAATGTTTTTTATTTCTCTTTTATGTATGACCCATTGTTCATTCAGGTGCATCTTCTTCAGTATCCATGTGTTTCCATATGTTCTAGGGTTTCCTGAGTTCCTAATTTCCAGCTTCATTCCATTGGGGTCTGAGAAGATGTATGGTATGATTTTGATTCTTTTGAATTTGCTGCGACTTGCCTAGTATGTGGTCAACCCTAGAGAAAGTTCCATGCACTGCTGAGAAGAATGTGTATTCTTCAAGTGTAGGATGAAAAGTTCTATAGATATGTTAGATCCATTTGGTCTATAGTGTCTATTAAACCTGCTGTTTCCTTGTTAATTTTCTGTCTGGTTGATCTGTCTATTGCTGAAAGTGAGTATTGAAGTCCTCAAAATACTACCGTATTGGAGCATAAGTCTCCTTTAAGTCCCTTAACATATCTTTTAAATAGTCTGCTGCCCTGTAAGTATGTGCATATATGTTTATAATAGGTAGATCTTCCTGTTGAATTGATCCCATAATCATTATATAGTGCCCTGCCATTTTTCCAAAAATATTTCTAATATATAGTTTGAACTCCCTGTGTTCTTTTACTGAGAGATTTTTTTTCCTTTACCTTCTTTCATATTGATGACCGTGTTTCTGTGTATAACACATCTTTAAGCATATTTTGCAGGGCTGGATGAATGGTGACAAATTCTTTCAATTTCTGTTTGCTATGAAAGGGCTTTATTTCACCTTCATTCACAAATGAGAGCTTTGCAGGATATAATATTCTGGGATGGCAGTTTTTTTCTCTTAGTAGTTGGACTATGATTCACCATTCCCTCCTAGCCTGTAGGGTTTCTGATGAAAAGTCTACTGTAAGTCTAATTGGAGATCCTCTGAGAGTAATCTGGCATTTCTCTCTTGCACATTTTAGAATCTTTTCTTGAAGCTTCATTGTGGGGAGTTTGATTACAATGTGTGGTGGCTAGTATCCTTTCTGGTCATGCCTACTGGGAGTTCTGTGTGCTTCCTGTATGTAGATGTCTTTCTCCAAACTCTGGAAGTTTTCTGCTAATATCTCACTAAAAAGGCCTTCTAATTCTTTTTTTCTCTCCATGCCTTCAGGAACTCCCAGAACCTGAATATTGTTTTTTTTAATAGTATCCTGTAAATTCCCAACAATATTTTTTAGATTTCTAATTTTCTCTTCTTGTCTTTGGTTTGAGTGTATACTTTCTTGTTCTCTTTCAAGTCTGATATTCTCTCTTCTGCCTGATTCTGTTTTTAAGGCCTTCAACAGCATTTTTTTTCTATTGAATTCTTCATTTAATTTTGGTTTTTCTTCAATATCTTAATTTCATGTTCTACTGAATTCTTCATTTCATTTTGATTCCTCCTTAAGATTTAGTTTTCATGAGAGAGATTTTTTTTCATATCCTGCATGGATTTCAGTACTTTGTGTGCTTGGTTTTGATTACTTCTAAGTATTCTTATCATCAATGTATTGAGTTCCATTTCTTGCATTTCTTCTATTTCACTGTCTTCATAATCTTGTATTGAAGTGTCATGTTCTTTTGGGAGCATCATGTTGTCTTCCTTATTCTTGTTTCTTGGATTGTTGTGTTTGTTGTTCGGCATTTGTGGAGATACTCATTGGTTTCTTCTTCTTTTGCTTTTATTTCTGCTGTGGCAGCTTTTTTCATTGTACTATGACTCTGTAGATAAGTGGACTAT
>NW_026909500.1:0-40863 GCF_033115175.1 Lepus europaeus
TAGCGGGTAAAGACACTGCCTGCAACATCAGCATCCCACATGGGCGCCGGTTCGAGTCCCGGCTGCTCCTCTCTGACCCAGCTCCCTGCTAATGCGCTTGGGAAAGCAGTGGAGGACGGCCCAGGTGCTTGGATCCCTGCACCCACGTGGGAGACCAGGAAGAAGCTCCTGGCTCCTGGCTTCTATCTGGCTCAGTCCTGGCTCTTGCAGCCATTTGGGGAGTGAACCACAGATGGAAGATCTCTCTCTCTCTCTCTCTCTCTCTCTGTCCTTCTCACCACCTTTCAAATAAACCAATACATCTTAAAAAAAAAAAAAGTGCGCGTGGTTCACCTGGCTCCGTATCACAGGGCCTGGGCTCGGGCCCCATACCGCATATTTTCACACCTTCCACCTAATTTCTCAAAGCCTTCCAGGGACCACGTCTTCTGACAGGCGTCCGAACTCGCGGATTTAGGACACGGGCAGAGTAAGGAGATCGACTGCAAAGTTTCTGGATTGGATTCTTCCCTCGGTCCTCACTCTGCCCCCAAACATTCAATTACCTTTCAAGTTCAAGTGCAAGGCCTCCCACAGGGCACTGCACCCACGTGTCTTAGTGTTGGTGACAGCATCTCTCGCACGCAGGCCTTTTCCAGCAGTCACAGGCCAGGGGACAGCCTCGGCCTTGGTGTGGACTTGCTTCTCTGAACCACTGTTATCTATACCCCCTCGTGAGGCTCAGAGAGGGCAAGCGGCCTCTCCAGGGCCACACAGCAGGTGCACACTGGCCAGGACTCAAGCCAGGCCTGTTCCCCAAGCCACACAAAGGACACCCGACAGGGTCACTGCACCGTTCAAGTGGGCCCTGCCAGCAGGGGGCCAACAGCGACCCACCTGGGGCCCACGCCCACAGTCATTGGCACTCAGTGGTCTTCTCTGGGGCTGTCCTGGGTCAGGGGTCCTTGGAGACTCTGGTGAGCACACACAGACACAGACACAACTTCCCGGGTCATCATGGGAAGTGCGTGGCATCAGGTTAGGCAAACGCTCCCTGTGACCCTCCCCCATCCCAGGTGAACCTTTGCTTTCCCGGAATCCTAGGATTTTTGATGTGTTAACTCCAGGAACTGCGACGTTTGGAAGAAGTCACCTGTTCCAGATCAGACACGCCGTACGTCACCGCCCCCCCCCCCCCCCATGTAGCATCCCTGCTGAAACTCTGAGAACGGATCTGTCAGAAACCCCAGCTCAGCCCCAGGGGCCCTGAAGCCGCTGGCTGTGAGCATCATGTGTTAAAGCCCACTCAGCGCCAGGGGCTTGGGAGACCACAGGGAGCAGAGCCACGGAGGGAGACGAGGACCGGCGTGGCCAGGAGAAACCGTCAACTAAAGGGAGCGCCGTGCTCCTCGGCGTACAGCGGGGCCGCCCCCGGGAGGTGGGAGCTGAAGGCGCCTGGGAGCAGCTGACCACCGGACACCCTGGCTCAGCCTCGCCCACCCCAACCGTGCCCAGAACACACGCGAGGCCTCGCTTCCGGCTAAGGGGCTGGCTGCGGTCCCCGGCCGGGTCAGGGACCGCCTGTATGCCCACAGGCAAAAGGAAAGGGGCGGCAAGGCCGGTCTAGAAAGCCGGCGTGGGTCGCAAGTTCAGGGCACACGTGGCTGAAGGGGTGACATTCGGGTAAAGACACAAAGGGCAGAGTGAGCATTTAGCCCACAGCCCGCACCCGAGGGCCTGGCTTTGCTGCCTGGGGCGGCCCCGGCTCCGGCCTCCTCTGCTGCATCGCTGGCACAGCGATGGTTGAGGAAGTTGGGGCCCTGCCACCCACATGAGAAAGCTGAGCCGCACGCCCGCTCCCGGCTGGGGCCTGGCTCAGTCACAGCCGTTCTGGGCATTTGGAGAGTGGCCCAGTGGGTGGGAGCTCTCTTGTCTCTCTGCATCTCAGATAAATAATTTTAAAAAAATACTCAAGGGAGGTGATGGAGCTGTCACAGGGACCACTCGGAGGGACAAGCGCCCTGTGACAAGCAGCCCAGTCCCCCCAGCTCAACCTGCAGGGTGGGTCCAAGGAAGCCGGCTCCAACCAGCCACGGCATCTGGATATGGAACATGGGAAGATCATGTATGATCTCTCTGAAGACAAAACTCGGGCTGGATGCGTTCCTAACATGTTACCCTCCTCCACACACTTCCACCACGTTCACGGGGTAACACCCACGACCCGACTGGCTGCGGTAGCACCCAGGCGGCGGGCAGGACCGGGCCTGGCCACCAGAGGGGGCCTTTCCCTTGGCTGAGCCCACCCCGCTGGGCTCCAGGGTGAGGCTGGGAGACCAACCTGAATCAGGCACACGTCGGGGACAGAGGGGGCGCTCGGGAGCAGAGCCGAGAGGAAGGGCAGGACCGGCAAGGCGGCTCACTGAGGACCCCACACGGGACCCCCTGCCACGCGTGGGCACCCACTGGAAACGTGGGACATCTCCCCCAGAGCCCTGGCACCGACCTGCTGGGCGCGGGCGGTCCCTGCCCCTGCCCTGCCAGTCTGCCTCACCCTGCCGTCACACCAATTCTCGCTCCCGCTTCTCCGGCCGCCCTCCCCTCCACCAGCCCAGGTCTTCGCAGCCTGGCCCTGGAATCCCGCCCACGCTGCCTGCTCCTCTCCCCGTCGTGGCTTTGGGGACGCTTGCTTGAGTACAACGGCGATCACATGGTCCCATTCGCAAGTACCCAGCCGCTCCCAGGGCCGACAGACAGGGGCGCCCGCTCCCAGCGAGGGGGTGACGGCTCAGCACCTCGCATCACCTCTCCCCAGTGCCCCCAACTCAATCCCGTCTGACGGCGGAGGATCCTGCCCACAGACCCCCGACCGGAGTGGGACCAAGCCCAGTAGCTCACCCCTGCGTGAAGATTAGTCCGAGCTTGGCCGAGGGACTGCGTGGACTCTTCCTGGGCCACCTCTGCTCCCACGGAGGCCTGCGTGGGTGTGAGCTTGAGGCTCAGGCCCCTAGGGAGCCATGGGGCACGGGGGCACGGGCTCCCTCGGGACCCAGCTACTTGCAGGAGGCCTCTGCCACCTGCAGCCAATGTCGGATTCACGACAGCGCACCTGCTTCCCGACTCAGCAGGTGCTCCTCCTGTGGGAGCCGGAAGGAGCCACCCCCGACCCCCGCGGGCCCCGGGGGGCCACTGCAGCCAGTGGGGCCCTGTCTGTCCCCATGTTCATCTTGCCTGTCCTTACACCCTACCCCTACCCCCACCCGCCCGAATGCTCAGGCACTGAGCACCGCCCTCCCCCCCCCCACCCCGCCCCACAAGCACACACACGCCCACCCTGGACCCCGCTGGCCGGTCTCCTCGGGCCTGGTGCAGTCCCAGCTTGCACAGGGAATCTCTCCACCTCCCCGCTGTTCTCTCTGCCCCCCTCCCCAGCCCCCTCCAAGAGTGGGCCCTGCTGACCGGCCCTTCCCCTCCCCGACAACCTAGGCGGAGCCACGCCCCTCCCTGGCCAGGGATGCAGGCTGGGAAGCAAGGCCTGAGCTGTGCGCAATGAGGAACAATTGTTTCGCAAACTCCTCTGCTGTGGGTGCAACAGGACCCGTATGCCCAGAACTCATGCAGTTGCTTCTGCATTTTCTTAAAGATTTATTTACTTGAAAAGCAGAGAGAGAGAGGAAGAGACAGAGACAGAGAGCGCTTTCATCTGCTGGTTCACCCCCTCCCCACAAAAAAATGGCCACAACGGCCAGAACTGGGCCAGGCTGAAGCCAGGAGCCTGGAGCTCCATCTGGGTCTCCCACGCGGGTGCAGGGGCCCAGGGACTCGGGCCATCCTCTGCTGTTTTCCCAGGCCATAGCAGAGGGCTGGGTGGGAAGTGGAGCAGCCGGGATGTGGACCCGGGCCCCCGTGGGCTGCCCGCGCTGCAGGCGGCAGTATAACCCTCTGTGTCACAGCGCCGGCCTCTTTACTTTTTCTTTTTAAGAACAGGGAAAATCCAGCGTTAACCTGGGGGCGTGAACAGACATAAAAGCGGACTGAGAGGCAGCGTTTGGTGTTTGTGTTAAGCAGCCGTGGGAAAACAGCACTGGGAAGACTCGGCTGAAGCCGAGAGCAGCAGCGTTTTCTTTGCCTGCTCCTGGGTGCCTGTGTGGTGCTCAGGGCCCAGCCCCACCCTCTGCCCGCTGTGCACGCCCCATGTCCGTGAGGCCCCGGCGCCGCCCCTGCAACGGGTGTGTGAGCAAGACAGAGTTCATCAGAATTCATCCTCCATTTAACGGTTTTTAAACTTTTTTTTTTTTTTTTTTGACAGGTAGAGTTAGACAGTGAGAGAGAGACAGAGAGAAAGGTCTTCCTTCCGTTGGTTCACCCCCCAAATGGCTGCTACGGCCAATGCGCTGCACCAATCCGAAGCCAGGAGCCAGGTGCTTCTCCTGGTCTCCCATGCGGGTGCAGGGCCCAAGCACCTGGGCCATCCTCCACTGCCTTCCCGGGCCACAGCAGAGAGCTGGCCTGGAAGAGGAGCAACCGGGACCAGAACCTGGAGTACCGGCGCCGCAGGTGGAGGATTAGCCTGTGAGCCACGGCGCCGGCCGGTTTTTAAACTTTTAATCAAGGTATGGTGATTGCACATGTCGATGATGTGCGCTGGGACATCTCAGCACGTGTGTGTGATGTGGAACAGTCAGGCCAGGGGACAGCACAGCCACCGCCTCCGACACCTCGTCTCTGTATCCGGCACATCCAAACTCCTTCCTACGAGCTGCTTTTTAAAAAAATATGTATACACACACACACATATGGGGCCGGCGCTGTGGTGTAGTGGGTAAAGCCACTGCCTGCAGTGCCGGCATCCCACATGGGCGCTCGTACAAGTCCCGGCTGCTCCACTTCCGATCCAGTTCTCCGCTATGGCCTGGGGAAGCAGTAGAAGATGGCCAAAGTCCCTGGGCCCCTGCACCCATGTGGGAGGCCCAGACGGAGTTCCCTGCACCCAGCTGCAGCCTGGCCCAGTCCCAACCCATTGCGTCTCTGTAAGAATTTTCCATTTTTAATTTTTATTTTATTTTCTGGCCAGGCCCCAGCGCTGGGTCAGGACGGCTGCCCCCAGGGCATCGTCCCTCACTTCCCAGAGGAGGTCCCGAACCC
This sequence comes from Lepus europaeus, assembly GCF_033115175.1. Taxonomy (NCBI): domain Eukaryota; kingdom Metazoa; phylum Chordata; class Mammalia; order Lagomorpha; family Leporidae; genus Lepus; species Lepus europaeus. The sequence continues at coordinate 5,125 of NW_026909500.1, forward strand.
CATCCCGCAGGAAGCCGCTGGCTACAGCTGTGCCCGGAATGTCCGCCCCGTGTCAGTGCGTTTTGTGCTGCTGTAACTTCAGGAATCCCGCTTGGCCCCTGGTTCTGCAGGCTGGGGAACCCAAGATCCAAGGGCCCCCCTTGCGAGGGTCTTCTTGCTGCATCCCCAGGGAGGGGGCAGCCGGGAGGGGGCAGCACTCTTCCCCGTAGCAGAGACCCAGTCCCAAGGCAGCAAACGCACACCAGGGCTCGGCGTGCAGCCGCTCAGGTGCCACCTCCTTGGGCGACACCTGCTCACTTGTCCCCCTGCCCCCGTGGTGGTGGCACGAGCGCCTCCAAATGCCAGCTCCATGCCCTGGGACTGCCCAGCCTCAGAACCAGGACCCAGATAACCATGTGCTGCTCTGAAATGACCCAGCTGCTGGCGTGCTGTTAGCGCAGCGGAAACGGACGGGGAGCGAGACCACGGGGGAACAGCGCTCCACGTGGCCCCTCCACGGGGTGCAGGCGAGGCCACTTTACCCCGAGGGAACCACACACCAAGCACACCCCAAGCCTCCCTCTAGCGGCCACTTGTGCACTTCGGAGTGGGTTCTAGAAGAGTCAGCTCCTCCGGATGCCCGTGGGACTTTATCCAAATGAATGGCCCTCAGAAAGCGTGGAGAGTTCGTGGGCGCCGGTTCTCAGGGTGGACCCCAAGGGCCACCAGCCAGGTAAGAAGCGAGGTTTCAAAGCATCAGACACATGGAACAATTTGTTAGGAACCTCTTCTGTTCTCTGTACAGACGGAATCCGGGGGGGGGGGGGGGGGGCTCGCCCACTGGCTCGCTCCCCACACGCCTGCCCCAGGGGTGTGAGATGAGGGGCAGGAGCATCTTACTGACCAGGCCAGATGTCCACCCCTGCTCCTCGGAGTCTTTGCCCTGGGACACCTCCTGGGACACCTGTGTCCCCACAGCTGAGGGCCTGGAGTTGGGGCCCTGCTCTTCTCCCAGCGCCAGCTCCCTGCCCATAACGGACGCCCCAGGAGGCAGCAGGAGGTGGCTCAGGTCCTTGGGCCCCGGCCACCCACGTGGGAGAGCCAGATGGAGTTCCTGGTCTGGTCCAGCCATGGTTGTTGCAGGCATTCGGAGAGTGGTCCAGACAATGGAAGATCTCTCTGTATCTCTGTCTCTTTCAAATATATTTTTTTTTATTTGACAGATAGACAGTGAGAGAGAGAGAGACAGAGAGAAAGGTCTTCCTTCTGTTGGTTCACCCCACAATGGCTGCTACGGCCGGTGCTGCACCGACCCGAAGCCAGGAGCCAGGTGCTTACTCTTGGTCTCCCACACAGGTGCTGGGCCCAAGCACTTGGGCCATCCTCCACTGCCTTCCCGGGCCACAGCAGAGAGCTGGACTGAAAGAGGAGCAGCCGGGACTAGAACCCAGTGCCCACATGGGATGTCGGCGCAGCAGGCAGAGGAAGTGAGCCACAGCGCCGGCCCCTACATTTAAAAAAAAACAAAAAAACAAAAAAAACTTTGATTTTTACATTGTCCTGGAATCAGAAACGTCTGGAAGACCTCACAGAAGCGCGTGTCCCTCCCCGTTTTCTCAGAAAGAACAAAGTCCCTTTTTGGGCTCTCTTTTCCAAGGGAGGCGGGGTTGGAGGCAGGAGGAACCCTTAGGCCATGGGAGACCAGCAGGGGGCGCACCAGGTCTGCACAGGGGACAGCCCGGCCATCTGAGGTTCCTACCACCCAAGGTAGAGCCGCAGAGCCCACCACGCCCTCCTCCATCCTGTCCAAGGGTCGGCTCCTCCGGCCCCCGCTGTTCCCGGGGAGCCCACCCCCTGGGGACCCCCACATCTGCGCCTTGGGTGCCCGGAAACCGACCAGGGCACTGGCAGGAAGTACTCCTAGCCACCCACCCTAGCCGCCTACCTGGTGGCCGGCCTGCCTGTGGTTCCTGTGGCAGCACCTGGCTCTTGGACCACGTGGCTCTTGTTTGTTTCTCCTGGCACCGTCTCATGCCCTGAGGCAGGTGTTTGGGGAATGAACCTGCAGGTGGGATCCTCTCTCTCACTCTCGCTCTCTCGCTCTCTCTGTCTCTCTCCTTCTCTGTCTCTCTCCCTCTCAGTCTCTCTCCCTCTCTGAGGGTCTGTGCTGCCTTCAGCCTGGAACCTCCCAGAATATAAGTGGGAACCCAGCAGGGTCTCCCTGGGAGGAGACCTGGAACAGGAGCCGCGTGGCTAAAATGCAGGTGAACCTTAGCACAGCCAGCGGGGACCCCAGGGAACCTGGGTGGCGCTGAATGAATGAAGCTGGCCCAGTGGGGTCCCCCGGGACCTGCCAGGCTTTGTAAGAGCTGCCGGGGGTGCCCTTTGCCCTCACCTCATTTGCTGACCTGCCCTGGGGTGCTGGGGCCCAGGTGACCCCCTGCTGTGGCTGAGTTGCTGTGCCCACACCCAAAGTGCTGGGGCGTGGTCCTGGATGCAGCGGTGTTGGGAGCTGGGGCCCGGTGGGAGGAGTTGGGTCTGGGGCTGGGCCCTCGTGGGGACGGACAGCTTTCCAGTGAGTGAGTTCTGGATCCGAGACAGGCACGGAGACGGGGAGCTTTGGGCCGGCCGCCTTGGCTGCCTCTCGTTTTCCCCTGTGCCTTCCTCTCTCTGCCCTGGATGGACGCAGTGGGGGGCTCCAGGGAGAGGCTGAGAGGTGCGGGATCTTGGGGTTCCCAGCCTCAGACCGTGAGTCAACACATTCCCCAGCCTCGGCTTTGTTGTCCAGCAAGGGGAGGGACTGAGACCACACTGGCCCGCCATGAGCACCGGTGGGCAAGGATCTTTAAGAAGGGCACCCGCCGGCAGCATCGTGACAGGGGTCAGGGGTCATGACCGCAGCCTTTGAACTGTGTGCCGCCTGCCTGAGGTTGGACCCATGACAGAACTGGAGTCTGCCCCACGTGTGCAGGAAGCCGAGTGGGCAGTGCTTCCGGGAGGTGGTCAGAGGGGGGCGGGGCAGGAGGAGAAGCCCCAGCCAGCTCCGCGGGCAGCTCGGGAGCTGGGATGGCCCTTCAGGCTTGACCTGAATCAGGTCAAGGGCCAGCCCGTCGTACCCCTGCTCCAGCTGGTCATTGCCAGCATGCTGCCCTGGGGACGGCCACCCCACCCTTCAGGAGGCGGGTCCCGGGCAGAACCGAGCTGTGAGCACCGGGGCGGAGGATGGGCCCCCTCCCAGGAGGCCGCCGGGTGTCTCCCACAGCATCCACTGTGCCCCTTGACAGCCAACATCTGATTTTTTTTCTTCTGCACCTTGTGCTGCGAGCGTGGATGACAGTCATACCGCAGGCTTTAGTTTTTGTTGAAGATCTGTTTGTTTGAAAGGAAGAGCATTGTGGGGGGAGACACACAGAGTGAGAGGAGAAACACAGAGAGCTTCCATCCATTGGTCCACTCCCCACATGGCTGTAACAGCCAGGGCTGGGCCAGCCTGCAGCCAGGAGCCTGGAACTCCATCTGGGTCTCCCTCGTGGGTGCAGGGCCCAAGCACTTGGGCCATCATCTGCTGCTTTCCCAGGAGCATTAGCTAGGAGCTGGATCTGAAACAGAGCAGCCAGGACTCGAACCGGCGCTCTGATACGTGAGGCTGGCATCACAAGCCACGGCTGGACCAGCTCCTGCACCACAGCCTGGCCTCCTTCCCATAGGTGGTTGTTGGTTTTTTTTTTTGTTTTTTGTTTTTTGTTTTTTTTTTTTTTTTTGACAGGCAGAGTGGATAGTGAGAGAGAGAGACAGAGAGAAAGGTCTTCCTTTTGCCGTTGGTTCACCCTCCAATGGCCGCTGCGGACGGAGCATCATGCTGATCCGAAGCCAGGAGCCAGGTGCTTCTCCTGGTCTCCCATGCGGGTGCAGGGCCCAAGGACCTGGGCCATCCTCCACTGCCTTCCCGGGCCATAGCAGAGAGCTGGCCTGGAAGAGGGGCAACCGGGGTAGAATCCGGCGCCCTGACCGGGACTAGAACCCGGTGTGCCAGTGCCGCAAGGTGGAGGATTAGCCTGTTAAGCCACGGCACCGGCCCCCATAGGTTTTAATTAAAAAACTAAACAAGTCCGTTGTAAAGACACCCAGACCAGGGCCAGGACATGTAAAACCCAGCCGCCAGTCCTTGGGGTGGAGACCTGGGCCCCAGATGTGTCCGGAGCCAGGGACAAAAACACCCCCTGTGTTTCCTATTACCCCACAGATCCCAAAGGGACAGCGCCGCCCGTTCATCAGCAGAGGAGCGGCTGGGGAGTGGGGGACCGAGCCACACCGGGCCGAGCCTCGCCCGCACAGCGCAAGGCAAAGATCCCACATGCGGGAGTGCATCCCGGGCGGTGCCGGGCGAAGATCCGACACTGGGAGTGCATCCCGCGAACGTCACGCAGAAAAGCGGGAACGACTCCTCTGTGCTGTTAGAAGTCGGCTGGCGTCACCGTGGGCAGGTGGGCGCAGTGACGGGATGTGGTGGAATGAGAAGGCCATGCCAAGATGGCCGCTGGGAAGCGAGTGTCAGTTACTCAGGAATGGCTTTGGAACTCACCTGGCAATGGAGCCCACCTGGCAACAGGCTGTGATTGGATGGCTTTGGAAACCACATGGCAAAGGAGCCTGCCTGGCAACAGGCTGTGATTGGCTGGGGCATAAACCGCCCCTTGACCGGATTGGCTGTCTTGGCTATATAAGCTGTTGTACCAACTGAAATAAACGAGTCTGCGGGCTGCTCGCCTCTGGCCTGCTTTCACCCGACTCCGGGGTCTGTGTGGTGACTCCGCGCCTCTTGCCCCCACCACACTCCTCCTCTCAGAATGAATCCTCTCAGAAAGAAATCAACCTCGACATCGGGAGACACACAGGAGGCCTCCTCGGGGTGCGGGGGCCCTGTTTCTCAGCCCGTGTGCTGGGTCACGGGTGTGTTCCGTCTGTGAAGTCAGTGATAAAACAGAAGTCTTGGCCGGCGCTTGTGGCCCACCCCCCGTATCCCAGTGCCTGGGTTGAGTCCCAGCTTAGCCTCCGAGCCTGCTTCCTGCTTCTGGGAGCTGGATGGAGCGCCAGGCACCTGGCACCGCCTGGCTGCACGCTGGTGTGGAGACACCTTCAGTCACCAGGGCGAAGGATCGGGGTGGGGAAGAGATAAGAGAGTTAATCTAAATAAAAGTTAAAAAAAAAAAAGTTAATCAGTTAACTGGAACCAACAGAAAGCTGCTTTGAACACTGAATGTTCCTGGAGACCTTGCTCCCAGCCCACTGCCTCCTGTCTACCCATGAACTTCCTGGACTGTCCACGCCAGCAACCCAGAAGCACTGCCCCCACGGACCGCCCTCCTATCCCAGGTTTTCCCCACTTCTCGCTGCTCCACCCTCCTGACCCATCAGAAGCACTTCCGGCTTTCCTTCCCCGCGTTTTCTCTTTTTCCTTAATTTTTATTTATTTTCATATCATCTGAAAAATCAGAGAGAGGGGGAGGGGATCTTCCGTCTGCTGGTTCACTCCCCAAATGGCCACAACAGCCAGGGCTGGGCCAGGCTGAGGCCAGGAGCCAGGGGCTCCATCCAAGTCTACCATGTGGGTGCAGGAGCCAAGCACTTGAGCCACCACGTGCTGCCCTCCAGGGCAGGCCATGAGCAGGAAGCCGGATGGGAGTAGAGTGGTGGGGACCGGAGCGAGGCGCTCAGAGCTGGGATGCTGGCGTCCCCAGGGGCAGCTCAGCGTCTGCACCAAGCACCCGCCCCTCCCTCCCTCATTCTCGCCATAACGGTACTCTTGGCTCTGAGGTCCAGCGGACACATTTCCCGCTGCGACCCGGCCTCGCCGCTGGCGGCTGTGAGAGCAGAGGTGAGTAGCTGAGTGGAAGAGGGTCTTTGCACAGGAATTGAGATGTGAGACAGAGGCTGGCCGGGTTTGACGGGGCAGGGCACGCGTCAGAACAGACGGGCACCTCTCCGGGGGGATCTGAGAGCCCCAGCACTGGGACTGGGGAAGCAAGGTCACCTAGCTGAATGGCGCTGAGTCTGTACTCAGACTGGGGCTTTAAGAAAACAGGTCCAGGTCTCCCGGCCCTCCTTCCCCTCATCCCTCTTCTGTCGGACACAGGGTCTGCCCAGGGTGAACGAGGCGCGACTCCACCCAAGCTTTTTTTTATTACCCAGCGACACCAGACTGGGTGGCCCCCTGGACTCTGGACAGGAAGTGCCTTCCACAGCAGGGAAGCCGGAGGCCCCAGTGGAGTGCTCAGGTCTGGACAGGCCTGTGCGTGTCAATACTGCGTACTGTGTAAATACCGCGCGGCTTCCCAGGGTGCTTTGCTGTCCTCCGGCCTCACACACACAGGCTCCTGTCTGACTTCCCGCCCAGCGGGTGTAGAGCCTGTGAGGACCGGGTCTCTCCCGGCCAGCGCTGGAACAGCCCAATGGACCCTCTTGTTACAGAGAACCCTTGGTCTCAAGAGTCCCGACGCAGTACCCTGCAGCCGAACACTGGTGGGCACCTGCGTTTCCTGGGTGACCTCCTGCCACCGTGCAAACATAGTGAAGAGAGGCCTTTGTGGGTGCAGCCTGCCTGCCGCACCCCATGTCAGGCGCGCCTGGGTTGAGTCCTGGCTCCTCTGTCTCCAATCCAGCCTCCTGCTAACGTACCCGGGAGACGGCAGGGGATGGCCCAAGTGCTGGGAAGTGAACTGTGGTGAAAGATCCCCTCTCCCTGTCTCTGTGTCGCTCTGCCTTCCAAACAAATAAACCTTAAAAAAAAAAAAAAACAACAACAACAAAGAATGGAGAGCAGGGTTGTACACGGACGCTCTCGGCAGCCCAGGCGGAGACCATATTGTGCGATTCCCTTTATTTGAGGTACCAAGAATAAATACTAAAGGGGCCGGTGCTGTGGCGCAGTGGGTTAAAGTCCTGGTCTGCAATGCCAGCATCCCATACGGGCGCCATTTCGAGTCCCGGTTGCTCCACTTCCAATCCAGCTCCCTGCTAATTCACCTGGGAAAGCAGTGGAAAATGGCGTAAGTCCTTGGGCCCCTGCACCCATGTGGGAGACCTGGAAGAAGCTCCTGGCTCCTGGCTCCTGGCTCAGCTCCAGCCGTTGCAGCCATTTGGGGAGTGAACCAGTAGATGGAAGACCCCTACCCTCCTCTGTCACACTTTCAAATAAATAAAATAAATCTTTAACAAAAGAATAAGTACTAAAATAAATAATAAATAATGATAAGTACACGGGAAGCAGAGAGCGCTTGGCCTCGTCCCTCTGATCTTAGCCGTCAGGGGGGAGGAGCACCATCCAACTCTTCAAGGGGAGTGGGAAGGCCGGGCTTTTATTACTATTGTTCTTTGAGAGGCCGAAAGGCAGGCAGACAGAGAGCTCCGGTCTGCCGGTCACTCTCCAAATGCCCAGAACGTTGGGGGCTGGCTGAGGCCAAAGCCGGGGCCAGGAACTGAGTCCAGGTTTCCCACGTGGGCGGCAGGAGCCCAATCATCCGAGCCATCGCCACTGCCTCCCAAGGTTTGCGTTAGCAGGAAGCTGGAGCCAGGAGCTGGAGCCGGGAATCGAACCCAGGTAGCTGCGGTGTGGGACGCAGGCGTCTTAGCTGCCGGGCCAAACGCCTGCCCCAGGAATGCAGGGTTTTAGTGGAACAGTTCCCGTTTCCAAAGATGACAACCAAGTCACGTTTTTGAAAAACACCGGGTAGGCCAAAGAAATGCAGCCGCAGGGCAGCGAGGGCTGTTGGGCTGCCACCTCGGGGCACACAGGCTGGGACCCCAGAGACAGGCCGGGGTGGAGAGCTAGGAGAGGAACGGAGGCCCGAGGGCCCCAGACTCCCAGGCGGTGGGGGGTCTTCAGCCTTGCGAATTGAGGGCCCGAGCGCTAAGCAGGGCAAAGATCAGTTGGAGGAAGCTGCTGCCGTGGGGGCCACCCCGGGTCAAGGCCTCTGCCAGGGTGGGTGTGGGTGCCGAGGCGGAGCCACCTCAGGAGGGCACAGGTTTCACGCGGCAGGGTGGGGACAGGCGGGCACAGGCCCTTCCTGGGTGGAGCCCGGGCCTCTGTGCTCACTCCTGCTAGGCAGCCAAGGTTGGCAGTGACATGACCACAACCCCAGTACCCAGCAGACACTCGGTCTCTAAGAGAGCCTAAATCAGCTTAGATGGGACCGGGGCTGGTGTGACCCCCACCTCCCCGCACCCACTCCTGTAGCTGGATTCCATTGCACTTTTCTGTCGGACCCTCACCAGCAAGGGTCCAACGCAGTCACGACACGGTCACTGTTCATCGGTTCTCAAGGAACTTTACTCATGGGGACAGAAGGAAAGTGGAGAGGGGAGAGGAGGGGAGGGGAGGGGAGAGGAGGGGAGAGGAGAGGAGGAGAGAGGAAGGGAGGGGAGGGGAGAGGAGGGGAGGGGAGAGGAGGGGAGAGGAAGGGAGGGGAGGGGAGAGGAGGGGAGGGGAGGGGAGGGGCGGGGAGGGGAGGGGAGGGGCGAGGAGGGGCGAGGAGGGGCGAGGAGGGGTGAGGAGGGGCGGCGGCCCGCCCAGATCCCAATGTCCCTTTATATCCCAAGTCCTGTGGAGCATGTGCTCCACAGCCAATAGCGGTTCTCTTCACGTGCAGTTTATGCTAATGTCGTCCAATCCGATGAAAGGGCGCGTAGAGCCTCAGGTCGAAAGTTCATCTGTTTCACCTGGTTCTTCCCAGTTGTTCATGCAGAGTCCGTCCTGTTTCATCTGTTTCACCTGGCTGTTTTCGTAGGCCTTGTGGTCACCGAGTGCTGCAAACCACGTAGAGGAGGTTCCCACAGGTGCCAGCCTGCGGTTCCCCACACCTTTCTACCAAAGCTCCCAGGGAACGATGTGCCCCCAGCCTGACCTTGGGCCTGAGGCCCAGGAAACCCCAGCCCGCCCACTGCCTCCCCGGTACACCATAATAGCCCCGGGCTAGACATCCTGGGGCTCCCCTTTCTTTTTTTTTTTTTTTAAGATTTATTTTATTTATTTGAAAGACAGAGATCTAGAGAGACAGAGGGAGGGCAGAGAGAGAGGTCTTCCATCCGGTAGGTCACTCCCCAAATGGCCCAACAGTCAGGACTGGGCCAGGCTGAAGCCAGGAGCTCCATCCAGGTCTCCCAAATGGGTACAGGGACCCAAGCATTTGGGCCATTCTCCACTGCTTTCCCAGGCCATCAGCAGGGAGCTGGATTGGAAGTGGAGCAGTCGGGACTCGAAACCGGCACCCATAGGGATGCTGGCGCCACAGGTGAACCGTACTTTGCCAAGGCTTAATTGGATGAAGTGAAACTCCCAGGTCCTTGGAGGGAAACATGGGGGAAATGCTGTGGCTTCTCAGGGAGCACTTGCTGAGGTCGGGCTGCATGGCCAGAGCCGGGTCATTCTGTCCTCCACATCAGCCACCTTAGGGCTCCCAGGAACAGCCTAAGGCCCCGCCCCCACGCCCAGGGGAAGGGAGATGGGGTGAGTAGCTGGCCTGGCGAGAGTGCTTGAGCCACGGTGGGCGGGGGCAGGCTGGCGGCCAGCTTGGCTGAGGGACAGAGGGCACGGCCCGCACCATGGACTGCACTCCCAGGGCAGAAAGGGCGTGTCCACACAGGGCTGGGAGGGGCCCCAGGCCTCGGGAGCTCACTGCCAGGTGGGCACTGGGTGCTTCGGCCCCCTGGGGAGGGACCCATTGGATGGCAGATCTCTCGCTCTCGCTCTCTCCCCCTCTCTCTCTCCTCTCTGCCTTTCAAATCAATAAATTTTAAGCAAAGTTAAAGCAAGTTGGAACAGAGCAAATCGGCTTGTCAACAACTGTACGCTTTGCCGTACGACACACCTGCTGGCCCCTCACGTGTGAATTAAACCTAAAGTGTCCACAAAGGGCCCTCACCTTTTATTTTACAAGAATGAACTCCTAAATGTTGGTTGACTTTAGGTTTGCGGAGAAGTTGCAAAGCCACGGCAGAATTTCCTTTATTCCGGCGTGAACACCTCCCGTGGGCGGAGCTGGGAACCCACGTGGCTTACGTCACTAGCAGCAGGCTCCGGCCGGGTCTGGATTCGCCCACTTTCCCACCAGTGTCCTTCCTGTTCCGGGATCCCGTTCCGGACATCGCAGCCCATTCCTGACTGCACGAAGGGTTTTTTTCTTGCTGCTGGAGGAGGAACTCCTGGGGCCATTTCTGTCCCCTGACACCCACAGATGCAGAGTGGGACGCAAGCCCTCGGGGTGCCCCCGGGAGCCCCCCAGGCTCGCTGCCAGCGACAGGCGTGGAGACCCCGTCCCCAGCGTGCTCAGCCAGCTCGGTTCCGCCTGTGCTGGAGCCCATCCATGCATGTGGTACCGCGTGGAGGGGGAGATGGGGAAAGAGGGCAGGGGGTTAAGTCCCCACCACCTCTGTGCCCCCGACCTGTGCCCCCTGCACAGCTCCACACCGACCCAACGGCTCCTGAGCCAGTGCCCCCCACCATGGCCCCCAGCTCCCCGGCCCCCGGGACCCCCACCACTCCCTGCCCTACGCCAGCCCCCCTGAGCTGCAGCCTCCCTGGGCTCCCCAGCGCGGCCCTGTCCCCGGCCGTGAGCCTCCCCGCGGCACGGCGAGCCCCCAGGGGTCTCCAGCCTGGCCTTCCAGGGCGCCCCCGCAGGCTCCAGGCTCTACTGTGGGATTTCAGGGCGGGAACCTGCTCCTCCCAAACTTCTCCTCCAGACGTGGCGTGCTCGCCCCTCCCCCGGCCGCGCGTCCACCGGCACCGCTGACCCCCAGGCCGGCGTGAGCCCCGCGCCGCGGACCGTAATCGGCTCCACGGGCACCCACCTCCGCCCCAAAGCGCAGACCGATCTCCGGAGCGGCGCCGCCTCCGGGTGCAGGCGACACCTCCGCGAGCGCGGGGCCTCTCGGGCCGGGACAGGGGTCCAGCGCAGGGCAGCGGCCCGGAAGCCCCGGCGGGCGTGGGAAAGGGCAGCGGGAAGGTCCCCGGGGGTGACAGCTGGGGGCGTGGCGGGCCTGCTCTGGGGGCGGGGTGGTGGGCGGGGCCTCCCCTGGGGGCGGGGCCTTGGACTTCGGGCCTCCCTGGACCTAGCCCGGGTGGAGCGGCTGCCGATCGCAGGACCGGAACGATGGGTGAAAACGCTCCCCCGGCCCCTTAGACAGGAGTTGGACGGGGGTGGGAGGGCCACGCACGAGCACCAACCCGCTACCCCCGACCTGGGGCCGTGGAAGAGGGTGCGGGTGGAGGGTGGAGCTCGCTGAGCACGCGAGCAGAAGCCGCAGGCCGGAGCCAGAGGGAGGCCCCAGGACGCGGCTGCGCGCCGCCTCTCAGGGTCCCGGGAGAGAGAGCGTGGGTGCCTGGGGTGCCGTGGCGAAGGCTGCCCGACCAGGGCAGGCCAGCGGCAGGTGCCGCCGGGAGCTCAGCGCTGGGGGCCCTGCGTGCAGCCATGCGCTGGCTCCTCCCGGGCTCCAGCTCAATCGCAGCGACCCTGCGAGCCCCCCGCCCCCGCCAGGCTGTGCCCCTCAGCCTCCGCACAGGTGGGGGCTCGGGCTGTGCGGAGAGAACCACGAATGCCTGCTCTGCCCCAGGGCTGCTCTCCGAGCTGAAGCTGGCGGTGCCCTGGGGCCACATTGCCGCCAAGGCCTGGGGCTCCGCGCAGGGTCCCCCGGTTCTCTGCCTGCACGGCTGGCTGGACAACGCCAACTCCTTCGACCGACTCATCCCTCTGCTCCCTCAAGGTGGGGCTGGGGGCCGAGGGGACGCCTGGGGGAGCGGGGTGGGGAGCAGGACTGCAGGGGACACACGGCCGACCCCGCCGCCTTCTCCCGCCCGCTCGCCCCTGTCTCAGACTTTCACTACATCGCCATGGATTTCGGGGGTCACGGGCTCTCGTCCCATTACAGCCCAGGTCTCCCCTATTACCACCAAAGCTTTGTGAGTGAGATCCGCAGGGTCGCGGCAGGTGAGTCCCAGCCCTGGCGGTCTGCGCCGACCCCGGGGGTGGCTTTGGGAAGCTGGCAGGGGACTGTGGAGGAGAGCCTGCCTCTTCCCGTGGGCCCACCCCTGCAGGAGAGCTGCTCCCCGCCAAGCTGGCCTCCTGGGAACCGGGGGCCGCGGGGGTGAAGCCGGGCCCCTCCCAGGTTCTGGCTCTGTGTGTTTGCAGCCTTGAAATGGAATCGGTTCTCCCTCATGGGCCACAGCTTTGGTGAGTGCGCTTTAGCCAGGATGTGCCTGGTCTCCCGGGGTGGGGGAAGGAGAGGCTGACCCCTGGGCCCGGCCCCTGGAGACAGGTGACTTGATGCCGACTCCATCAGGGAAGTGTGGCCTTTTGAGCTATCACCTTCAGCGGCCACTGAGGCCCGGGGAGGGGCTTGAGTGTGAGATTTGGGGCCCCCCGTTAGGGGAGCCCCTGGAAGGGAGCCTGGGGGAGGACGTTGGGGGCTGGGTGCATGGTGGGGGGCTTGCAGCCAACTGCTCCCTTGTCCCCAGGCGGCACTGTGGGCGGCATGGTGAGTAGATGGCTTTGCCAGGGCCGCCTGGGGGCTCCTGGGGAGGGGGCGAGCAGGAGGAGGAAGCGGAAGTTACGGGACGAGAGGGGCCTGGGTCGTGGTTACTGCCAGCGCCAGCTTCTGTCCTGCAGTCACGTCCTCACGGCGAGGACGCCGGTGCCACCGCGGGGACTAAAGATGGAGTTCCAGGTCTCCACAGGGCCCTGGCGGCAGCCACCCCCAGGCCTGGAGCTCTGTGCTGTGTGCGCTCCCCGGGGTGGCAGTGGGGGCGGGGTCCCGGGGAGAGCTGGAGTCTCTTCCTGCCTCCTTCCTTCCCTGCAGTTCTCCTGCACCTTCCCGGAGATGGTGGACAAACTCATCTTGCTGGACGCCTCGCCGCTCGCCCTGGACTCTAACGTAAGCACGTGGCTCTCTGCGCACTCGCAGGGGAAGCTCCACCCCTGGCGCCCTCTGGTGGACACTCGGGAGGCATGGGAGGGGGCTCCTGTGGAGGACCTGCTGCTTCTGGTCCTAGGAGTGGTTGGGGGGCAGGTGCAGGGGGCCCTCCTTCCTGAGGGCTAGGAGCTGCAGAACAGCAGGTGGGCTGGGTGGGAGGAGCTGGGGGGGGTGGCACAGCCTGGCTGCCCCCCGCACTCACGCTTGGTGCAGTGCCTTTGTGCCCTGCACGGCCACACAGCAGCCCTGTGTGCCTCTGGCGGGATGAGCACCGACCATGGCCCTACTCTCCATGACCACAGCCAGCCCGGCCCCCTGCATCAGGTCCTAGCTGTGCACTTCGCCTGCTGTGTGACCCTAGGCCAGTCACTTTGCCTCTCTGGGCCTCAAAAGGGAGGTTGGATCCAGGACCTTGGGGCCCCCTCCAGTGGCTCCGACTTGGCTGACCTGTTCCCGAGGGCTGAGCCTCTCGCTGAGACACAGCTCTTGTGTGTCAGCTTCAGTTTGTTCGATTCTGTACGGGCCAGAATCCTCTGCCTTTGTATGGCCGCTGCTGTCACCCCAGCACGGGAACCGGGAGTCAGTGGGTTACAGGGCCGGGCGTGAGGCACACGGCAGCGGGACGGAGGAGGGGCGCCGCAGCCCCAGAGCTGCACCTGCTCTGCCCTTGGGAATGACAGCACGAGTTGGACCAGGCGAAATTGCCGGCCCTTGACGCTGGTGACTGTGGACCCTGGCATCGCCCCTTGGCACGGCCCGTCGCTCTCGACAGGTCCGTTCCTCTCCAGCTTCCGGCCGCCCCCAGCCACGGGCAGGGCTGCGCTGGCCATGGTGGAGACAGGACTGGCTCAGCATCACGGGGGGCTGAGCCTGTGCCCTCTCCCACCACACCTGGGGGGGGGGCGGCCCAAGGGGGGGCGAGTGCTGGGCATGGGGTGGGCCCCGTCGCCGAGTGCCGGGCGTGGGGTGGGCCCGTCTGCAGCCACGGTCCAATCCGTAGGAGCTGGAGCACCTGCTGACCTACAGGCGGAGAGCCATCGAGCACACGCTGCAGGTGGAGGCCTCCCAGAAGCCCTCGCGCGTGGTCAGCCCGGCAGAGATGCTGCAGGGGTGGGTGTGGGCCGGCGGGCGGGGGCTCCCTGGAGACCCCTCCCAGGCTGCGGGGATGTTCTTCCCCCTACTCAGTACCCACCCCCATGCCCGTTTCTCTCTATGGTCGCCCTGAGCACCTGGCTCGCTGGGCGGTCGTCAGAGGCTCCGCCTGCCCTTCCTTCCGCCTTCACTCCAACCCCTCTCCACTCCCGGCCCTTCCTCACCTCCTGGTCCCCCGCAGCTCCAACCTGCTCCCCACGGTGAACCTCTGGCGCCGGCATTCCCCAGGGAGCCTGAGCCCCACACGCGTGGCCTCGGCTCCTTCCCACCCTCCACCCCGGTCTCCCCAGGTTCCTGAAGAACAACAGCCACGTGGGTGAGGAGTGTGGGGAGCTCCTGCTGCAGCGGGGAGCCACGCGGGTGGCCGCAGGTAGGCACGCGCGGCTCGGCGGCCCCCCACTCGCTGACGGTGACTCCGCGGCCTTGCCCGGGGCCAGGCATGACGACGGCACCCAGCCTCCCGGCCACTGAGAGCCGGAGGAAGTGAGGCACAAAGTGCACAGCTGCCGCCAGCCGGGAGCCACGCTCGGGGCGAGACCCTGGGGCCCGCTCTGCTGGGCCGGGCCGCCTGACTGCAGGGTGCGGGGCGGGGGTCCCTGGGCGTCAGGCCCGAGGTTTCCCACACTCCGTGTGCAGGAAGCGGGCACAGGGCACAGGAGATTGACAGCCACACCCGTCTCCCTGAGGGGCCAGGGCCTCCTGTCCCACCACTCAGGGGTGCCGTCCACAAACGCCCCTCGTGGAATCCTCGCCCCGGAGCTGAGCAGGGAGGAAGCCGGTGAAGTGTGCGGGTTCTCGGAGGAGACGGGGGATAAGCAGGTGGACGGGACACGTGTAAAGGTGGAAATGTTCGGGGGCGACTCGTGGGCTTGGGGAGGCTCCAGAGGGTGGTCCGGGAGTGGCCACCAAGCCCCGACTTTGACTCCTGACCCTGCTGGCCGGGCAGCCTTGAGGCAGTCTGTCCCTCTGTCGGCACACTCGGTCCCCCGGGGATGGGAAGGGCTCGGGAGTTTTGCCCTCACAGGTTGGTGAGATGGAGGGAGGCAGTGAACGCACCCTCGGTTCTAAAGTCCCAATGAGGTGCAGGTCAAAATCCCAGGTGCCCGTGCGGGGCTGGGCAAGTCACGGAACTAATCCTGCTGGCTAGGAGTGCGGCGATAGGGCACGGCGGGGACTGGAGCCAGCACTGCCTGGCAGGGCGGGCCATCATGAGGGGATTCAGGTTTAGTGGGGCTAGAACGTCCAGCTGTTCAAGAGGAGCCGCTGACCAGCTGAGCCGTGGGTCTTTAGGAATTGGTAACTGATGGGCGACCTCCTTGAGAGCCAGGGAAGTACCCTAACCCTAACCCTAACCCTAACCCTAACCAGAACTGTGACCAGTTCTGTCTAAACCCTTGTCTTGCTTCCCTGCAAACCCATCTGGAGATGAAGGCTGAGGTCCTTGGGCCCAGGCCTCCCCGAGGGGAGGGGCCGCAGGTGCAAAAGTGGGCTAATCCGGAATGAATGAGACTCCCTCCCAGACACCGCGGAATCCGATTAGGCCCAGGGTCGCAGGAAATGGTGAAACAGATGCTGACCAGCCCAGGGGGAGCTGGGGACGAGCTGAGCCCCCGGTGCAGGGGCAGCCAGCAGGTGGCTAGAGCGCTGGGCCGGGACACCCCCCCCCCTCGCCACCCTGTGGCAACAGTAGCCCTCGGCCCCAGAGTTAGCTAGTTAAAGGACCAGCTCAGACCCTATCAGTGCAGGAAGCAGGGGTTCCAGGCTCCTCCCAAATCCTCCCCCCAGGCTCAAAGCAGAGGCCTGGGCCTGCCTCCCCTCCCTGTCCATCCGCTAGCCTAACCCCTCCCGAGGCTGCACGGGCCAGGGCTGCCCTCACAAAGCTGACCCGGAGGCCCGAAAGCCCCGCGTCACCTCCGGAGAGAGCGAAGCCGGGAAGCAGAGCGGGAGAGGGCAGTGCCGGAGGGCGCCCTTTGCGCTTCTGAGTGGACCGGTCCCCTGGTCGGGGGGTGGGGGTTACTCTAGAGCAAAATCACGTGAGCAGGTGAGGGGCTGGTCACACGGCTTCTCCTCCACACAAGGGGGCCACCAGGGAGGGTTGAGGCCAGAGCTCACCAGGTTAAGGTGGTCTGGGAGGCCTTGGGGGTGGTGGGAGCCGGGAGCGGCCGTGGCTGTCCCCAGGTCAGGGTGCTCCGAAAGCAGCCAGAGCCCCCTCTCCCCGGCCCCCCTAAGTATTTTGGGTTGCAAACGCGGGAGGCAGCTTCACCAACAATTAACAGTACGCTGATCATCTCCCAGTTCCGCAGTCGCTAATTAGAGAGGAAAACCTAATAATTAGAGAAAATAGCTTCCCTTAATGTTTCCATAATTGGTTTCTTTCTCAGAGAGCCGCATCTACATTCACTCCCTGGCTCTCAAGGGGGGAGGCCCGATGCCCCCCTCCCGTCCCCCACCTCCTCGAACGTCCCACGGCACTGGGCTCCCAAGGGGCTGGGCAGGGGCACCTGCCGGCTTCGCTGTCAGGCTTGGGTTTTTAATTGAATATGACCTTTCTGAGCAGGTGCAATATAGTACGGCTTAAAAACCCCAGGAATCGGGGCCCGGCGCTGTGGCCTAACAGGTTGAGCTACTGCCTGCAGTGCTGGCATCCAGCCTGGGCACTGGTTCGAGCCCTGGCTGCTCCACTTCCAGTCCAGCTCCCTGCTAATGCAACTGCAAAAGCAGCAGAGGGCGGCCCACGTGCTTGGGGCCCCGCCCCGCACCCAGCGGGAGACCTGGAAGACGCGCCTGGCTCCTGGCTTCAGCCTGGGCCATTTGGGGAGTGAACCGGCAGATGGAAACTCTCTCTCCTTCTCTCTCTAACTCTGCCTTTCAAATAAATAAATAAAATCTTTTGAACAACACTCATGGCAATAGACAAAGATCCGTACACCCTTTCTTCCCCTGCCCCGGGTTAACCCTTTTCAGGGTTTCCGCGTTTTCTAGGGTTTTCTCAGGTAGCCAGAATGAACGCACATCCACGCCTTGTCCCCTGGTCTGCAGCCTCAGCCTTCCTCTTCTTTTCTTTTCTTTTTTTTTTTTTGACAGGCAGAGTGGATAGTGAGACAGAGAGAAAGGTCTTCCTTTTTGCCGTTGGTTCACCCTCCAATGGCTGCTGCGGCCAGCGCATCGCGCTGATCCGAAGCCAGGAGCCAGGTGCTTCTCCTGGTCTCCCATGGGGTGCAGGGCCCAAGGACTTGGGCCATCCTCCACTGCCTTCCCGGGCCACAGCAGAGAGCTGGACTGGAAGAGGAGCAACCGGGACAGAATCTGGCGCCCCAACCGGGACTAGAACCCGGTGTGCCAGCGCCACAAGGCAGAGGATTAGCCTGTTAAGCCACGGCGCCGGCCTCTTCTTCTTCTTTATTTATTTGCTTAGTTATTTGAAAGGCAGAGAACAGAGACAGAAATCAATCTTCCTCTGCCCACAACAGCCAGGGCTGGGCCAGGACCCTGGAACCTCCTCTGGGTCTCCCAGGTGGGCGGCAGGGTCCCCAGCACTCGGACCATCCTGTTCCTCCCAGGTGCATTAGCAGGAAGCCGAATCCGAAGCAGAGTGGTGAGGATCGAACTCGCCTCCCGGTGTGGGATGTGGGGGTACCAGTGCCACCATGCCCACCCAACCTCCACACGTCTTGTGCTTGCCAGCTGGTCCTGGAGACAGGTGCACGGACAGCGGCCCACGGACGTCCCAGCCGACTTGGGCAGCCCTCCGTGGAGGATGCTGGCCGTGTCCAGTGTGTCCCAGGCGGTGCCACACTGCCCTGCCTTGTCTCCTGGCCTTGTAGGTGTGTGCACAACCCCCGCCTGAGGGCCCCTTTGTCCCTTGGCTGGGGCTGGGGCTCTGATGGCACTGCCTGGTGTCCTTCAGGGCTGTCCTTTGGCTGCCCTGCCCGTGCTGGGCAAGAGGCCTGTGACCCTGGCCGCCACAGCGTTGGAATTCGACCAATTTCTGAGGGAGGGGTTGGAGCTCTGTAGGCCGTCGGTGTTGAGTTTCCTGAGACCTGGCATCCTGGCCGCTCGCCGTCCCATGGACCGCCCCACGGTCTCCGGTGACCCTCACGTACGGGACCGCACTGGACGCCTGTGCCTTTGCTTAGGGTGTGCTTGCTTTTTGTCTCTTTGTGGCTTCTGGATTTTGAGTCGGGGTGAAAAGCTGGTGTTTGGTTTGAACCTATTTGGGGTTTAGTATTGGCATTACATTTTTTTAAAAAGATTTATTTACTGATTTGAAAGGCAGATTTACAGAGAGGCAGAGGCAGAGAGAGAGAGAGAGAGAGAGAGAGAGAGAGAGAGAGAGAGGTCTTCCATCCTGTTTTACTGGATGCTTCACTCCCCAATTGGCTGCAGTGGCTGGAGCTGGGTCGATCTGAAGCCAAGAGCCAGGAGCTTCTTCCGGGTCTCCCACATGGGTGCGGGGGTCCAAGGACTTGGGTCATCTTCTACTGCTTTCCTAGGCCATAACAGAAAGCTGGATCGGGAGTGGAGCAACCGGGACTCAAACCGGTGCCCGTATGAGATGCTCGCACTTCAGGCGGCAGCTTTACCTGCTACACCACCGCGCGGGCCCTGTTTTTAAAAATAGCCGCAGCATTGATAAAAGCAGTGACGTCCACATACCTGTCGCCAACTCAGAGCAGAACGGCACCAATCCTTTAACCCAGAGGCAAACACCGCTGGCCACCTGCTGTGTGGTGGGCCCTGGGGACGCAGCTGTGGGTGGCCCCAGGCTCTCTGCACCCATGGAGACTGAGCTGTAGGAGAGCAGAGCAGTGGCTAAGTGCGCCGGCGCGGGTTAGAGCAATGATGTAGAGGAAATGATTTGGCGTGGGCTGCAGGGGCCCGGGGGAGGCGTTTGCAGTCTTGCTTATTTAGGAAGGCAGAATTACAGAGAGGGTGACGGCACGAGATCAAGATCTTCCACCCGCTGGTGCAGTCCTCAAATGGCCACACGACGGGGGCTGGGCCAGGCCAAAGCCGGGAGCTCGGAACTCCACCGTGGGTGCCAGGGGCCCAAGCACTCAGGCCAACCCCCGCCACTTTCCCAGGCGCCGTCCGCAGGGAGCTGGAGCGGAGGTGGAGCCGCTGTGTTTGTGCCTTTAACCAGGAGGCTGAGAGCCTGGCTGTGAAGGCGGCGTGTGAGCAGTGTGAGCAGACTTGGGCAGGCGGAAGCACCTGGCCGCCACCTCCTCCCCAGGCCTGCCTCTCAGCTCTTGCACCAGCCATCACCCGCAGCCCAGCGGTTTCTCCAGGGCGCCGCCGGAGTGCGCGGTCCCCGGCCGGCCGGGTTGGGCGGGGGCGCCACGGGCAGCCGTCTGATTTTTCTTTCTTCGCCCAGCTCCTCTCCAAGTGATGACTCGATTCTCAGTCGTTCTCCACTTTCCAGGGTCCAAAGGCCTGAGTGAACCTTGTGCATGTCTGAGGCCAGGGCGCCACACTCCATGTCCCCGCCCCTTTAGGGTGGCCAGGGCTTGGGGAGGGGCTGCCCGTCAGGCTGTGCTCCGTGGAATCCCAGGACAGCGGCAGGAGCGGGGCTCAGTGCCCCTCCCGGGTGGGAGAGATGAGCCCCAGCGGAAGGCCCCGCGGGTCCCCAAGGGGAGTCCCCTCACTGAGGCCACCACCTTTGTGACTGCACCTACAGGGCTGGTGCTGAACAGAGACCGGAGGATCGCCTGGGTGAGTGCCGCTGCCTCATGTCCCCTCGCTCTGTCTGCTGGCCTCCTGTTTTCAGTTGTTCTAGAATTCTCTAGGCAACGCTACACGCAGCTGTCAGGTATCCCCTTAGCCCTCTGTGACACTGAGTACAAGCGGTGCTGTCCCCGTGCCCCCCGTGCCCACGGTGCTGCTAACAGCTGGCTGCATGGAAGCCCAGCGTCTCTTCATCCATTCTTTGGTGGACACACACCCTTGCTGGCGTCGCCCAGGCTGCTGTGGGCGTGGGGGACAAGAGTCTGCTCCTGCGCCTGCACTCGGTCCGTGGGGTCTCCACCTCCCACGTGAACTGCTGGGCCACGCGGTCATTCCATGTGTGGTCTTCCGAGGACCGTCCGAGGTTCCCATCAGCAGCACACAAGGGTTCCGAGTTCTCACAGCCCCAGCAGCACTTGCTGCCTTCCGTATCTCCAGCTCTGTTTATTTGAAAGGCAGAGAGAGAGAGACAGAGAGAGAGAGAGAGAGAGAGAGAGAGAGAGAGAGAGAGAGAGAGAGATCCTCCACCTGCCGGCTCCCTTAGTGCCTGCAGCGGTCAGGGCTGGGTCGAGCCAGAGCCAGGACTCGGGCACTCCACCCCGGTCTCCCACAGGGTGGCGGGGGCCGTCTTCTGCTGCCTTCCCAGGCGCGGCAGCAGCACCGGATCAGAGGCGGAGCGGCCGGACTCGAGCCTGCGCTCTGACAGCTGTGCCACGTCGCCGGCCCCTCCGTGCCTCACCCTGCGTTGTGTTTGTGTGTTGAGCTGTAGGGGTTCTGTGTGTATTCTGAACACCAACCCCTTATTAGAGGCATCGTCTTCAAGTAGGTCGGAGCATCACTTCCTTGATAGTATCCGTTGATACACAAGGTTCTTATTTTTTAATTTTTCTTTGCGAGGAGGGAGAGACAGAGCTGCCATCTGCTGGTTCACACCCTCAATGCCCATAACAGGCAGGGCTGGGCCGGCCCCAGTCAGGAGCCCAGCACTCAGCCCGGGCCTCCCCCCGGTGTCAGGGACCCGGGTACTAAGCCGGCACTGCTGCCCCCCAGGTCTGCACCGGCAGGAAGCTGGAGCCAGAGGCCGAGCGGAGAACCAGACCCGGATGTCGGACGTGGGACGGGTCCCTGACCGCGAGGCTAAATCCTACTTAATTCCTGTTTCTGTTTCCTCTTCGCTGCCGTGTCCATAGCATCACCACCAGACCCAGCGCCATGAAGACTTTCCCGTGTTCTCCATGGGGCTCCGAGGTTTAGGTCTCGGGTCCACGTGGGCCAGTTTTCCTGATGCTTCAAAGGGTAACGTGTCCACAGTTGGATTTATTTTTTAGAAAATTTGTTTAGTTGAAAGGTAAAGTTACACAGAGAGCGTGAGCGAGAGCTTCCGTCTGCTGGTTCCCTCCCCAAATGGCCACAACAGTCGGGGAAGGACCAGGCTGGAGCCGGGAGCCTGGAGATCCATGCGGGTCTCCCACAGAGGTGGCAGGAACCCAAGGACTCAGGCCATCTTCCACTGCTTTTCCCGGGCCATTAGCAGGAGGCTGGATCAGAAGTGGGGCAGGGGCTGGCACTGTGGTGTAGCCGGTAAAGCTGCCTGTGATGCCAGCATCCCTATGGATGCAGTCCCGCTGCTCCACTTCCGATCCAGCTCCCTGCTGTGGCCTGGAAAAGCAGTGGAGATGGCCCAGTGCTTGGGCCCCTGCACCCACGTGGGAGACCCAGATGAAGCTCCTGGCTTTGGCCTGGCCCAAACCTGGCTGCTGTGGCCATTTGTGGAGTGAACCAGCCGATGGAAGACGTTTCTGTCTCGCTCTACCTCACCCTCTCTGTGACTCTTCCAAATAAATTTTTAAAAATCTTACAAAAAAGTGGAGCAGCTGGCACATAAACCAGCCCCCAGACAGGGTGCCGGCGTCACAGGAGGCTTCACCCACTGCTTCGCGCCGCCGGCCCCCAGTCTATTTCCTCCCTCAGCTGCCTCCTCACCACCGTCTCTCAGGTCCCAAGCACAGGATGGCCGCCCGCTGCTGGCCGTGTGCACGCGCAGACGCACACTTCCAAGGCCACGGACTTCTGCCCCCATAGTTGGATTTTGCCCCCTTAAGCAAAAATGTAGCTCAAAAGAGGTGTGGAAGGAGAGGAGCCGGGCAGGGAGAGGCCGACACTGGACGGAGCCCCCATGCGCTGCACCCCGAGCCTCACCCCAGCCACTGACGGAGGCAGGGGGACTGGCGGAAAAGGGGGCGTCTCTAGCCTCCTCCTGCCGTCATCACGCCTTGGGGGTGATATTTCTGGAACCTGGGCTTCCCCAAGTCAGTTTAGTCCAAGCAGCAGGAAATGGCTGCTCCAGGCCCGTTTCCTGCGTGACCAGATGACTGTGTGCGCACACATGGGCGCTTACACACATCCATGTTCACCGCCACGGTGCAGGAGCAGGGGGAGCCTCACTCACCAGCCAGGGAGCTCCCGCCTTGGCGGCCTGGCGCCCAGAGGAGCAGGAACAGGAGCGGGCCTGGCGGCACAGCGGGTGCAGCTGCTGCTTGGAGGCCCACATCCCGCATCGGAGCGCAGGCCCCAGCGAGCCCGGGCTGCTTCCGATCCAGCTCCCTGCTAAGGCACCCGGGAAGGCAGCAGCAGATGGCGGCCCCTGCCACCCCGGGGGAGACCTGGATGGAACCCCAGGCTCCTGGCTTCTGCCTGGCCCAGCCCTGGCTGTTGTGAGAGTTTGGGGAGAGAACCTGCAGATGGACAACCTGTCACTCCCTCACATGATATTTTCTAAGACTATGTGCAACCAACGACAGCATTTCCAGAGGAAACTCGCCTTCAACCTGAGGCTGATCCCAACGATCCAGTGTGTCCAGTGTGTCCCATACCCAGCGGTCTGTTGCCACGTGTGGCTTGTGGTCACTACGTGGGACAGCACAGATTTAGACACATCAAAACAGCAGTTAGGGGGCAGGTGCTGTGATGTGGTGTACTAAGTTTCCACCTGCCGTGCTGGCATCCCACGTGGGCACCAGTTCAAGTCCCGGCTGCTCCACTTCCGATCCAGCTCCCTGCTAATGGCCTGGGAAAGCAGTGGAAGATGTTCCAAGTCCCTGGGCCCCTGCACCCCCATGGGAGACCCGGAAGAAGCTCCTGGCTTCAGATTGGCTCAGCTTTGGCTATTTGGGGAGTGAAGACCTTTCTCTCTGTCTCTCCCTGTCTGTAACTCTGCCTCTCAAAAAATACATCTTAAAAAAAAAAAAAAAAAAAGGCAGTAAGGCAGAGCAGTCAGGGCTGTGGTGGGGGCCTACAGGGCCCCCAGGAAAGGGGGCGTGAAGGAGCCACACCTCAGTCCGAGAATCTAGGACGGACAGCCTCGGTCCCTTCTCAGCCTGGGAGTGTCAGGCTGCCGTGAGCCCAGATCCGCACCAGGCAGGGGGCGCCACTGCTCCCCAGAGTTAGGGCCTCTGAGGAGGGGGGGGGGGGGCACGGCCCTGCCAGGGTGCACAGGGCCTGGCGGCAAGGATTCACCGCGGTTCTGTGCCTGCAGCCGGAGCACAGCTTCGAATTCGTCAGCAGGGAGCTGTTTGTGCACGCCATCCGGAAGCTGCAGGCCCGCGTCCTGCTCATCAAGTGAGCCCGTCCTAGCCGCCAGCAACGCGCAGCCATGGGTGACAGGGCGGGGGGGGGGGGGAGTTCTGGTGCGAGCCCTGCTGCTGCCCTCTACCCTGCAGGGGCCTAGGTCAGTAAGACCTAGGCGGAGGGGT
Organism: Lepus europaeus; assembly: GCF_033115175.1. NCBI lineage: Eukaryota > Metazoa > Chordata > Mammalia > Lagomorpha > Leporidae > Lepus > Lepus europaeus. Next base: position 28,692 of record NW_026909500.1, read on the forward strand.
GGCCCAGGCCCCGCCTCGTCTCACTGGGCGGGGCGCTGCCGAGCTGACCCTGAGCCTGGCTTCCAGAGCCCTGCAAGGGTACTACGCTGTGAGGAGAGAGAATGACGCCAACAGGGAGCCGCTGCTCTTCATGCTGGCCACGCTGCGGTCCACCCTCACAGAGGTGAGTGGGGCCCAGGCGGCCACCTGCCCCCGAGGCTGGCGGGCCTCACTGCTCCCTGGCTGCCGCCCCGGCTACCCAGGGTCACCAGTAATCAGAGGTCAGAAAACACACCTGTTGGCAGAATCTTCCAGATTTACTGTCCTCCACATGCCTCAGGCCAGGCGTGACTCGGGACACCTGCCGCGGGCGGCCCCACAGGACAGCAGCCCCCCATCACCCTCCACTGCTGGCGGCACACGGGCGGGAGCGCTGGCTGCAAAGCCGGTGCCAGTCCTGGCAACGTCACAGGCAGAGCCAGGGTGGGGCCTCCGTGCCCCCAGCAGGGGCAGGTGGGAGGCTGCTCTGCCTCCACTCAGGACCCTCTCCCCAGCCCCTGCCCCAGGCTGGGCCACGACTCGTGATGCACGTGGCCCTGATCCGCGTGTGGTCCGAGACCCCTGGGTGCTGCCTGGGGCCCCAGGCCGGCTGCTCCTGCCCTCAGGTGGGCAGGGCCACACCTCACCATGCACCCCTGGCTTCCACAGCGGTTCCAGTTCGTGGAAGTCCCAGGCAACCACTACGTGCACATGAACGAGCCCCGCCATGTGGCCGGAGTCATCAGCACCTTCTTACAGAGCACGGGACCCCAGCCCGGCTACAGCTGAGACAGCTCACCCCCCCGCACCGGCGTCCGCCCCGCTCCAAGGTCCCGGCCCCCAGGAGGCCTGCGCCGGCTCTGACTCTCACACCTGTGATGGCGACAGGGGGACTGGACTCCGGGCGCCGGCAGTAGAGGTGGAGGAGGCGGGACAGGCGCTCCTGGGCCTGCAGCCCCAAGGCCCTGTAACCTCTCCCCACTGCCCAGCAGAACGGGAAATAAACTGTCCTTGTGTTCTCACTGCCCTTTTCCAGAGGGAGGGGGCACAGAGCACGCGGCCGGCCGTTCCCTGGAGGGCGGGGCTGGGCGCAGGCCGGGGGTGAGCTGTCCTCAGGCGGGGGGGGGGGGGGGGGGGGTCCCGGGCGCCCTCGGGCGCCCCCTGCTGCAGGCTCAGTAGGGCCGGAACTTGCGCTGGGCGGGGCTGGGCTGTCCTCAGGCGGGGGGTCCCGGGCGCCCTCGGGCGCCCCCTGCTGCAGGCTCAGTAGGGCCGGAACTTGCGCTGGGCGGGGCTGGGCTGTCCTCAGGCGGGGGTCCCGGGCGCCCTCTGCTGCAGGCTCAGTAGGGCCGGAACTTGCGCTGGGCGGGGCTGGGCGCAGGCCCAGGGTGAGCTGTCCTCAGGCGGGGGGGGGGGGGGGGGGGTGGTGTCCCGGGCGCCCTCTGCCGCAGGCTCAGTAGGGCCGGAACTTGCGCTGGGCGCGCATCAGCTCAATCCGCTGCTTGTCCTCCTCGAACTTCTTGCGCAGCTGTGCGAGATCTGGGGGCGCAGGGGACATAGGCGGGTGAGCGCGCCCTGTGCTGCCCTCCCGGTTCCATGGAGCTGCCCCTACCCCACCCCATGCTGTTCTAGGGACGTGGTCTGGACCCTGCGAGGAACATCCCGGGGCGGAAAAGGCCCCAGTGAGCAGACGAGCACGGAAATAAAGGTGCTTGTCCCCTTCCGCCGGGTGCACAGGCCCCAGGATCGCGTCCTTCTCAAGCCCCAGCTGTGCCCACTGCGGGGGGCCTCTACCCCAGCGCCACCAAGCTCAGACAGGAACTCTGGTCCCCGAGCGGCCCAGGCCACAGGGTAGGTGGGGGTTCAGAGCCCAAGGGAAGGCAGGCTGAGGGTCTGGAGGGGACGTATGGGGGTAAAGGGCAATGGGGACCAGAAGGCCACCGACATGGCCTGGCCTGGACCAGCCTGGGCCTCTCACAGCCCACAGGGAAAACAGGTGTGTGCACACGGGCAGCTCACGGCTGCACCAGCCACCGGCCACTGGCGCTTGGCCACGGGGCACTCCACACAGGGCCACTGGCTCTGCACCCTCCTCGGACCCATGCGATGGAGATCCTCACTGGCTGGAGACGGACAGGGCCCGGCCCAGGGGCCCGGAGGTGGGTGCTCCAGCCCAGGTGCTCTGCAGGTGCGAGTAAGCCAGGGCCCGCAGCTGCCTCTGGGGGGCACAGGAACCCCGGGGGTGCCGCCGGGTGGGACACAGTATGGGGCTCTGAGGCCAAGGGCCCCCTCCCCGCTCCGCGGCCCTGGCCCCAGGCTCTCCGGGGCCTAGGACGGGCTCGGCCGCTCCCTTACGCTCCATCTTGGTCTCGCGGTGCTGCCAGGCGTAGAAGTTGAGCAGCTCCTTGCGCGCGCGCTTCCGCTTCTCCCTCTCCAGCACGCGCAGGCTGGCCGCCTCCGTCCGCGGGAGCACAGGCCGCCGGCCGCGGCGCGTCACCTTCACCCAGCCCTCCTCGTCCGGGACGCCCTCCTCCTCCTTGGCCTTGGCCTCCTCCTGCGGGGAACGGGGAACACGACGCTGCTGCAGGGCGGGCTCCTGGTGGGCGCCGGGGCCCCCCAGGGCAGTGCTGGGCTCGGGAGGACGGGACACAGCTGCGGCAGATGCTGCCCAGCCAGGGCCCAGTCCGCAGGGAAGGGGACAAGCGAGGACAGCAGGCCGCCGCCGCCCCACGAGCCTGGGCCTCACCTCGGCTGTCCTCTGGTCATATGCCTCCATGAACGTGTCCACCTCCAGCCGCAGGGCCTCGGGGTCCAGCACAGAGCCTGCGTAGTCGGCGATCCACTCTGCGGGACACGGACACGGGGGGGCTCAGGCCTGACATCCGGACCCGCCCGGGGCTGCAGCGGGAAGGGAGGCTGGTGGCCCAGGCTGAGGGTGAGGCTGGGCCTGCGCCTCCCAGCTCCCCTCTCGGCAGTGGACGCCCCTCCCCCTGAGCTGCCCCCCACCCAGGGCCCAGGAAGGGGCGCTCCGGCCCCCAGCGGTACTGACTGTGGATGCCGCTGCTCACGGGGTGACTCTCCGTGGAGACCAGCAAAGGGCCCTTCAGGCTCAAGGCAGCCGACACCGCCTTTGGCTTCTGGAACACCACGTAGGCTACCTGGAAGCCCTGGGGAGACAGGTCAGAGCGTGGGCCGATCCTGCTGCTGGGCCGGGGAGGAGGTGCTGGGCTGCTGCCCACCCCCGAAGCCCAGCCCGCGACCCAGCAGGGGCAGCTCCACCCCTGGTCACCCAGCGTCGGCTGGAAGCGACACCTGCTCCCAGCTCCCCCCAGAGAAGGGGCACCCAGGGGCCCTCCTCCCACCTTACAACAGGCACGCAGTGAAAAGCCGGCTCCCCTGGGCCAGGGAGGGCTCAGGAGCCAGGCCCGGAGTGATGGAGAGACCACGTGTGCCCATCAGGCCAGACTCCACTGTGCGGGGACAAGCACGGGCTTGGGGGAGCCGGGGACGAGGCCCAGGCCTGGGGAGGATCTGCCTTGGCAGGGAGCTCAGGGTGGCCCCATGGGGCAGTGAGCAGACAGACCCCAAGCTCCAACACGGGCGCTAAGAAAGCCGGCAGGAAGTGCAAGCACGTGGCCAACGTGGGCACAAACTGGAGGCCCCCTGCCTCCCCCCACGCTGGGGACACCACTCGGCCCGCCCCAGAAGCCAGTGCGGGGAGGCTTACGGGAACAGGCTTGGGGTGGAAGAACTTGGACGTGGGCTCCTCGGGGCTCTCGGCGAGGTCAGGCTTCGCCTGCAAGCGCACGGACTGCACGGGGCCGCAGGGGCACAGGAGGCGTCCCAGGCATTCCTGCCGCGGGACAGGAGATCAGAGTGCGCTTCGTCCCATCAGCCCACCCCCAGGCAGCACAGGCAGGGACTGGCGGCCTCTCGGGGCTGGGAGCCATGCCTGCCCGCCCTGGAGAGCCCGGGGCCCTGCATCATCCCCCCCCACCCCCCACACAAATGTTTTCGGGGCCAGCACTGTGCCACAGCAGGTCAAGCCACCTAGCTCAATCCAGCTCCCTGCTAATGGCCTGGGAAAGCAGCGGAAGATGACCCAAGTGCTTGGGCCCCTGCACCCACGTGGAGACCAGGAAGAAGTTTCTGGCTCCTGGCTTTGGCCTGGCCTAGCCTCAGCCTTTGTGGCCATTTGGGAAGTGAACCAGTGGGTGGAAGTCATCTCTCTGTCTCTCCCTCTCTCTAATGCTGCCTTTCAAATAAATGAATCTTTAAAAAATTTTTAAAAAACTTTATTTGAAAGGCAGAGACAGGAAGAGGGAGCTCCCATCTGCTGGTTCCGTCCCAATGCCCACAATAGCCATGGCTGCCATCAGGCTGAAGCCAGGAGTCAGGGACTCAACCCGGGTCTCCCACGCGTGTGGCCATGGAGTCACCACTGCTGGCTCCAACGGGATGCGTCCGCAGGAAGCTGGAGTGGGCAACCAGGTGCCCCAACACGGGCGCCAGCACCCCCCGGCCCGGCATGTTAACCACCACGCCAGGTGCCCCAGCCCCACCCTCTGACCTCTTCCCTCGTGGACAACATGGAGGCAACACTCCCGCCTTCCCTCACACCAGACCAGGGGGACATCTCCGGTGTTATTCTGGCTCTGTAAGACGACAAAGTTTCCCCACCGAGCCAGCAGAGATGCAAGTCCAGCGTTGGAATCAAGGCCATGGCTACGGCTGTGGGGACTCGCGGGGCTCCCCGGGGGCGGGGGTGTCTGAGCCCGGTGTGTTCAGCTGGGAAGTGCCGTGAGCTGCACGCCTGGGACCCGGCCCCCGTACACGTGCCCCCTCTATCAGGGTAAAATGACACCTCGCTCCTTAGCCTTTCTTCCCTTTGGTTTCCCCTATGGTGTATTATTGATTTGAGAAGCAGAGTTTCTGAGGGAGAGATGGAGAGCAGAGAGATCTACCACTGGTTCACTTCCCAAATGGCAGCAACACCAGGGCTGGGCCAGGCCGAAGCCAGGAGCTGCATCCAGGTCTTCCACGCGGGTGCAGGGGCCCAGGGACTTGGGCCGTCCTCTGCTGCTTTCCCAGGCCACAGCAGGGAGCTGGATGGGAAGTGGAGCAGCCAGGACTGGAACGGGCACGGATGTGATCCGGCGCTGCAGATGGTGGCTTCACCCCTATGCCACGGCGCCAGCCCCTCCTTCTCTAACTTTAGGGGGCCCTAGAAGTCATTTCTTATCTGAAAAGAATCTCTTTTAAAGTCCAGCGAACTCCTGTTTCTCTTCTGTAAATTCGCCTAAGCCTAGAGGTCAGTGTCTGTGAAGTTATCAGTGTCTGGAGGTGGAACCGGAGGGCCCGCTACCCTCGTGCAGGTTTTTTTGTGCGGGCACAAACACATCACCGTCAACAGGAAAACAACACTGGGGCCACAGTGGGTTAGGTGCTGCCGGTGGTGCTGGCATCCATATGGATCCTGGTTCGAGTCCTGGCTGCTCCACTTCCCATCTAGCTCTCTGCTATGGCCTGGGGAAGCAGTAGAAATGGCCCAACTCCTTGGGCCCCTGCACCCACGTGGGAGACCCAGATGAAGCTCCTGGCTCCTGGCTTCTGCCTGACCCAACCCCAGCATTGCAGCCTTCTGGGGAGTGAACCAGCAGATGGAAGACCTCTCTCTCTCTAACTCTGCCTTTCAAATACATAAAACAAATCTTAAAAAAAGAAAACACGATTCAAGCGGTTCTGGGTTCTACATAAGCTCGGGGCTCCTCACATTTTGAAAACTGTCTTCAGGAAGCCCATTCCCGCACCAGACACAGGCGGGCCCCTCAAGACCCTCCCTGGGCCCCAGTGGCTGCTGCCACCTCACCCCAAGAGGCCCGCGTCCCCTCCCAACAGCGGCTCACCTCCGTGCAGTACGGGGGCACGTTGAGGACAAAAAGGGTGCGCTTCTGAGGCAGGAAGACGGGGCGCCTTCTCGAACCTTGTGTTCTCTCAGGTACAGGTAGTGAGGCGCCTGCTGCTTCTCCGAGAACTTGACTGGAACGGCTGGGAGGGAGATGGGGCCGGGGGCCGGTCAGCACGTCCTCACACCCCCTCTCTCTGCACCCCTTTTCGGTCCCCTCTGGGCACCCATCCTTCACGGAGCCCTCCCCCTGGGTGGGCACAGGGACCCTCGACCCCTGCACCCAACACTGAAATCAGCAGCACGGCTGGCAGCCCCGGAGACCCTGCCCACCCCCACCTCCACCCCGACAGCCAGGGCCCCGCACCGCCCTCCGGCCTGGCACGCACTCCCAGGTTTCAGCGCAAACCCGCCCTGCTCGGGGGCCTCACCCTCACCCCTGCTCGGCCAGGTCAGACCCCTGCCGTGGCTTCCACAGCTCCTTCGGAGTCCGGAGGCCCACCCTGGGGGGACCTGCTTAACCGCGGGCATTCCCCCAAATCCCGACCCTCAGAAACGAGGGAGTGCGTGCTCCTTATTCGAGCAGCACCGAGAGCTCCCATCTGCTGGTTCACTCCCGAAATCCCGCCATGGCTGGGATCCGGCGGAGCCGAGGCCACCAGGCCGCCCGTGTGAGCAGCAGGGCCCTCGACACCTGAGCCAGCGCCGCGGCTTCCCTGCACCGGCAGGGTGCTGGGGCCAGGAGCCGGGGCTGGCCCTGGAGCCCACGCACACCCATGTGGGACGCCGTGTTTCGGCAGGCGTCCTTTTATTTAATTATTTAAAGATTTATTTGAAAGACTTAGAGAGAGAGAGTGAGACAGAGACAGCTCTTCCACCCACTGGTTCACTCCCTAGGTAGCTGCAAAGGCCAGGGCTGGGTCAGGCCAGAGCCAGGAGCCAGGGGCCCAAGCACTTGGGCAGTCTTCCGCTGTTTTTCCCAGGCCGTTAGCAGGGAGCTGCACCGGAAGTGGAGCGGCGGGGACTCGAACCGGCGCCCACATGGGATGCGGGCATCTTAACAGCTAGGCCACGCCCTGGCCTGGGCCTGTTTTCTGGTTGTCTGGGTACCTCTTTGGAGCACAGCAGGATACAGCTGCAGGCTCCACGCAGCCGGATGGAGAAGGCAATGAACAAGCGGGCAGACAGAGACAGAGGTGAGGCCGCAGCTCCGCCGCCCTGGCCCACTGGGCACCACCTCCTGGGGGCGCCCACAGAGCTGTGTGCTGAGCGCACAGCCAGCGCAAGACCCCCGAGGGTGGAAGAGCCAGGGCAGCCAACAGAGCACGGGGCTCGCAAGTCCATCGGCAGAGTTCAACGGAGCCTTTAGGGGTGGGTGGTGGGCCCAGGGGTGGGGATAAGCGCGCCCAGGTTTAATTCAGACCCCGGGAGGCGGCGGCCATGGCTCAGTCGTTTGGTTCCCCCACCCCCGTGGGAGACCTGGATTGAGTTCCCGGCTTCGGCCCAGCTCAGTCCCAGTCGCTGCCGGCATCTGGGGAGTGTCCCGGCCGGGGACACTTTGCCTCTCAGATAAATGCAGATAATTAAAGACACAATAAACCGGACTCCGACTCGGACACGTGCGTGAACGGACGGCAGGAGAGGACCAGGGAGAGCACAGAGACGGGGGAGCTGGGCTGGCAGCGCTCAGCAGGTGAGCGGGAGCGAGCCGGGCCCCTGGCCGGCGCGGGGTCGCCCTGGGCGACACGGTGGACAGAGGCGGGCCCTCGCCAGGCTCGCCGGGCAGGGCGCCGCGCGGGCCCCCGGGGCTTCCCGCCAACCGCGCGGCCGCCCCCGGAGGCCCCGGAGCCGCCTCCTCGAGAAGCCCGGCCGCCCCCACGCCGCGTGCCCCGCAGCCCCTCACCCGAGTAGCCCGGTGGGCTCGGCGTCGCCTCTCCGCCGCCCGCAGCCGCCTGCTTCCTCCTGCGCGCCACCATCTTGCCTGCCGGAAGCGCGGGGGCCGCCGGGAGTTGTAGTTCGGCGCAGGCGCGGGCGCGTTTCCATGACGACGGCGCGGCGCGTCCCGGCCGGTTCCGGCCTGCCGCTGGCTCGCAGCGAAGTCGCGGGCGCCGGCGCGAGCTGGGCTCCCCGGGACACTTGAAGCGCGCGGGGCTGGGGGCGGCCCCAGCCTGCGGGATCGGCGGACCGGGCGGGCGCCTCCACCGCGGAGCCCGGCCGCCCTGGGGCAGTCGCACCGAGCCGGGGACGTTCTATAGAATTCCAATAGGACTCGCCGACCGATGGCATAGGGCATGGGAGAGGGGCGACATCCAGAGTGGCTGCTCCATTTTGGGCGTGAGCCACTGGAGGGCGGCCGCTGAGGACCCCCGGGCGGGCCATGTGCAGCTGGCCTCTGCCTGTCCCACCCAGGAGCGCCGGGTCCCGGAACGGAACGTGGCCAAGGGCTCGGGTCCCTGCCACCCACGTGGATGTGCCCTGGCTCTTGGCCTTGGCCTCGGGGCCCCTGGGGGGCAGCCTCGTGGATGGAAGCTGTTTCCCCTCCCCCTTAAATAGGGCAGTGAGTGCAGACAGAAGTCCAGGGTCTCCCAAGGCCCCTGGGTTCTTGAAATGGCGGTGGGTGCTGCGGCAAGGACTCGGGGACTTCTGCAGCCACTCGTGTGGCAGCCACTCTGGGCCGGCCTGGAGGCCGCCCTGGGCAGCTTGCAGCGTCCTGCTGCGGCTCTGATGGTGGCCGCCCGGCCGTCCCACGGCTGCCATCGGCCCTGGGGGCGCCATGGCTATTGGCCATCCCCTCCTAACCCGCGGCCCTGCTCTGCCCCAGCGCTGCCATCACCCGAACCCCTCCCCTTCAACACGTCCCGGTGTCCTGGAGCTCCGAGCACGGCCACCCCCGGACGCCAGGGCCTCCACCAGGCCCTCCTTACCGCCTGGGTGGCGCCGCCTCCCGCGGGCCCTGCCGGCCTCTCCGGCCTCTCGGAGCCCTCGGCCCTTCTCAACACATCACCCTCGCGTCTCTTCCACACTTCTGGGGCCACCGGAGGCCGTGAGGACGGGCTCCAGGTGTCCCTGGTGGATGCACGCCATGCCTACGAGGGGCCCGCCCTCACCCAGCCTCGGGTGGGCGTCCGCATTCCTCCAGAGCAGGGACGAGCCCCCAGCCGGGCTGCGGCAGACCTGACTACTGTAGACGCACAGGGCCCGGAGACAGATCCTGGGGTGGTCTCTGTGGGGGGCTGTTGGCCAGCAATGAGGCCTGGGCCACCTCTGTTGGCTCAGGGGGCTTGTGGGAATCTGGGGTTCGAGATCCTTGAGCCCATCCACATCCACCCAAACGTCGCCGTGTGGCGGCACGTCCCGCCCTGGCCCCGCGGAAGTGTCTGTCCTGAACCCACTTCCCTCCTTGGGCAGGCCAGTGCCGCTCACCACTGCCCTGTGCCCAAGAGGACCAGGCAGGCGCTGCCACCACGCGCCCCAGCCGCCCATGCTGTGGACAAACTGCCCCGCAAGTATGAACCATCCTCTAGTGCTATCCCAGCAGAGCTGGATCGAAGAGGAGCAGCCGGGACTTGAACTGGCACCCAAAAGGGAAGCCGGCGCTGCAGGCAGCAGCTTTACCTGCTGTGCCCCAGCAGCCCGTTTTTTCCTAAATTTTATTGATCTGAGACAGATCTCCCATCCACTGTTCATCCCCCAAATGCCTACAACGGCCAGGGCTGGGCCAGGGACTCAATTCGGGTCTCCCAAGTAGGTGGCAGGGGCCTCTGGGCGATGCCTTCCTATCTGGAAGGTGGCATCAAAGGCAGAGCAGGACTTGAACCCAGGCTGGTCGGCGTGCAGGCCTCCCTCTTGTCTACATGAATGCCCACCCCAAAACTCACTGTCCTAAACTAAGTGGAGGCAAACCTGGGGAAATTTCAAATTCAGACCCAGGCCCCCGCAGTAAGAGGAACTTGGGGCCAGTGCTGTGGCATACCGGGCTAAGCCTCCGCCTGTGGTGCCGGCATCCCATATAGGCACTGGTTGGAGCCCCGGCTGCTCCACTTCTGATCCAGCTCTCTGCTTTGGCCTGGGAAAGCAGCAGCAGACGGCCCAAGTCCTGGGGCTCCTGCACCCACGTGGAAGACCTGGAGGAAGCCTCTGGCTTTGGATAGGCCCAGCTCTAGCCATTGCGGCCATCTGGGGAGTGAACCAGTGGATGGAAGACCTCTCTCTCTCCCTGCTTCTCTGCAACTCTGCCTTTCAAATAAATCAATCTTGGGCCGGCGCCGCGGCTCAATAGGCTAATCCTCCGCCTTGTGGCACCGGCACCCCAGGTTCTAGTCCCGGTCGGGGCGCCAGATTCTGTCCAGGTTGCCCCTCTTCCAGGCCAGCTCTCTGCTGTGGCCAGGGAGTGCCGTGGAGGATGGCCCAAGTGCTTGGGCCCTGCACCCCATGGGAGACCAGGAGAAGCACCTGGCTCCTGGCTTCAGATCAGCGCGGTGCGCCAGCCGCGGTGGCCATTGGAGGGTGAACCAACGGCAAAAAGGAAGACCTTTCTCTCTGTCTCTCTCTCTCACTATCCACTCTGCCTGTCAAAAAATAAATAAATGTTTGCAGAAAATGCAACTAATAGATAAGTTTAAAAAAATAAATAAATAAATCTTGAAAAAAAAAGGAATTTTTCAATAAAGCCACACACGTTTTGGCTTCCTAGTCCACACACGTTATGCTTACGCTATACTCAAGTGTGTGACAGTACTGTCTAGAAATGCTCTGTATTTATCTTAAAAGCGCTGAGGGTGAGGACGTCTTGGCCTTTTCTATTTTCTAGGACCGGGAGGTCTGCCGCGCCGACTCGCCCTTCCCGGCCACAGAGCTGCTCCACGGCCGGAGCAGAGTCCCTCAGACCCTGCAGCTGCTCTACCAGCTGGGCGTCCGGAGACTACATCCTGTCGCCGGTGCCACGATGCCCACCCCCTTCCCAGGACATCACTCCATCCCGTGGGGCAGGTGGTGGACCTTGCGGTTAAGGTACAGTGTGCCTGGGTTGATACCCACGACCCACGTAGCTCCAGTGCCTGCTGACGTGTACCTGGGGGCAGCGGTGAAGGCCCACGGAACTGGGCTACTGCCACTCTGGAATGAGTTCCCGGCTCCGGCTTCGCTCTGGCCCAGCCCCAGCGACTGTGTGATTTGGGGAATCAGCAGAAGGGGACACTTTCAGCTTTGGGGGGCCCTGGGGCGGGCACTGTGGTGCAGCAGGGTTAAGCCGCCATGTTTGAGACACCTGTATCCCACAGTGCAGAGCCAGTTCACAACCAACCACCCTGCTGTGACCCAGCTTCCTGTCCACATGTACCCGGGCCGGCAGATGATGGCTCGAGTACTCGGGTCTCTGCCACCCACACAGGAGACCCAGACGGAGCTCCGGGCTCCTGGTTTTGGCCTGGCCCAGCCCTGGCTGTTGTGGGCCTTTGGCAAGCAGACCAGCAGATGGAAGGTCTCTTTCCAGTAGATGAAAATAAGCATCGAAAAAAAAATTTTTTTTAAATAAACCACTTTGTGCATCCAGGAAAGTTCCATCATGATATTGAAGCAATTCAGTCTCATCCTCGTTCCCACCCTGTTTCCACCGCACTTGTTACTCACGGAAGTCACCCGTGAGGGCTGCAGCCAGCTTCCTCAAGCTCCCGTCCACGCTGCCATGTTGCTCTCCCATGCATCACCGTTCTCGAAGGCGTCGAGATGGTGAACCCTTGCAGAAGGGTCTCCATCTCCTCCAGAGGGGTCACCACATACGGCGGCTGTCATATGTCACCTCCTAGGTGACGACTTTAATGCAAAACGACCCCTCATCTGTGCCCGCAGGACGGACGCTGATAGAAAACTGCCTTTCGTATTTAGAGTCACACACCCATCTGAAAGGCCGAGCGGAGTTCCACCTTCCACCTGCGGGTTCACTCCCCGAATGGCCGCGTCAGGCAGGTGTTGGCCAGGAGGCAGGAGCACCAGCTGGGTCTCCCATGAGTGGCAGCGGTGCAAGTACCTGGACCCTCTGCTGCCCTCCCAAGTGCATCAGCAAGAAGCCGATCAGAAGCGGGGCCATAATCTGCCGTTCCACAGGCCGGGCCCTGAACACTTCTGCTGCACACCTCCATCCGGGCTTTGGGGTGGCCAAAGCAGCAGTATTTTCAAAGAAACCATTTTTTCCTGAGTGGTTCTCAACAGCGGGCTTAGAATATCCAGCACACCAGGTTGTAACACCGATGTGCT
>NW_026909501.1:0-40635 GCF_033115175.1 Lepus europaeus
GTAGTCCATTTGCCCCGGAGCCTGCCAGACCCCTGGCCCCAGGGGCGGGCCCTGCTGAGTCCCCGAGCGCCTCCTGGGTTCCTGCCACCACCCTTGGGCCGGGATGAGGTGCCACCTTGTGCGTAGAAGCCCTGCACACAGGCAAGAAGCCCCCCAGGCCCGCGGGCGCGCCCGACCCTGGAGCCCCCTGGCTGGCTGCAGCCACAGGGAACGGGGTTTCTGAGTTGGCAGCCCCATTCCCGAAGCATCCACGGGCAGTTCCCCGAAGGGCTGACACCGGCTGCGCCTCAGCAGCCAGACAACCTCCCTCCCTCTGGTCGGGCACTGCAAGCCACACAGCCACTTGTGTCCCCTGTGTCCCTGGAGGCCGCAGCGCGTTTTGGGTTTGGCGCGGACGGGCCCCTCTCAGCTTCTGTAGTCCATTTGCCCGGAGCCTGCCAGACCCCTGGCCCCAGGGGCGGGCCCTGCTGAGTCCCCGAGCGCCTCCTGGGTTCCTGCCACCACCCTTGGGCCGGGATGAGGTGCCACCTTGTGCGTAGAAGCCCTGCACACAGGCAAGAAGCCCCCCAGGCCCGCGGGCGCGCCCGACCCTGGAGCCCCCTGGCTGGCTGCAGCCACAGGGAACGGGGGTTCTGAGTTGGCAGCCCCCATTCCCGAAGCATCCACGGGCAGTTCCCCGAAGGGCTGACACCGGCTGCGCCTCAGCAGCCAGACAACCTCCCTCCCTCTGCTCGGGCACTGCAAGCCACACAGCCACTTGTGTCCCCTGTGTCCCTGGAGGCCGCAGCGCGTTTTGGGTTTTGGCGCGGACGGGCCCCTCTCGGCTTCCGTAGTCCATTTGCCCCGGAGCCTGCCAGACCCCTGGCCCCAGGGGCGGGCCCTGCTGAGTCCCCGAGCGCCTCCTGGGTTCCTGCCACCACCCTTGGGCCGGGATGAGGTGCCACCTTGTGCGTAGAAGCCCTGCACACAGGCAAGAAGCCCCCAGGCCCGCGGGCGCGCCCGACCCTGGAGCCCCCTGGCTGGCTGCAGCCACAGGGAACGGGGGTTCTGAGTTGGCAGCCCCCATTCCCGAAGCATCCACGGGCAGTTCCCCGAAGGGCTGACACCGGCTGCGCCTCAGCAGCCAGACAACCTCCCTCCCTCTGGTCGGGCACTGCAAGCCACACAGCCACTTGTGTCCCCTGTGTCCCTGGAGGCCGCAGCGCGTTTTGGGTTTTGGCGCAGACGGGCCCCTCTCGGCTTCCGTAGTCCATTTGCCCCGGAGCCTGCCAGACCCCTGGCCCCAGGGGCGGGCCCTGCTGAGTCCCCGAGCGCCTCCTGGGTTCCTGCCACCACCCTTGGGCCGGGATGAGGTGCCACCTTGTGCGTAGAAGCCCTGCACACAGGCAAGAAGCCCCCCAGGCCCGCGGGCGCGCCCGACCCTGGAGCCCCCTGGCTGGCTGCAGCCACAGGGAACGGGGGTTCTGAGTTGGCAGCCCCCATTCCCGAAGCATCCACGGGCAGTTCCCGAAGGGCTGACACCGGCTGCGCCTCAGCAGCCAGACAACCTCCCTACCTCTGGTCGGGCACTGCAAGCCACACAGCCACTTGTGTCCCCTGTGTCCCTGGAGGCCGCAGCGCGTTTTGGGTTTTGGCGCGGACGGGCCCCTCTCGGCTTCCGTAGTCCATTTGCCCCGGAGCCTGCCAGACCCCTGGCCCCAGGGGCGGGCCCTGCTGAGTCCCCGAGCGCCTCCTGGGTTCCTGCCACCACCCTTGGGCCGGGATGAGGTCCCACCTTGTGCGTAGAAGCCCTGCACACAGGCAAGAAGCCCCCCAGGCCCGCGGGCACGCCCGACCCTGGAGCCCCCTGGCTGGCTGCAGCCACAGGGAACGGGGGTTCTGAGTTGGCAGCCCCCATTCCCGAAGCATCCACGGGCAGTTCCCCGAAGGGCTGACACCGGCTGCGCCTCAGCAGCCAGACAACCTCCCTCCCTCTGGTCGGGCACTGCAAGCCACACAGCCACTTGTGTCCCCTGTGTCCCTGGAGGCCGCAGCGCGTTTTGGGTTTTGGCGCGGACGGGCCCCTCTCGGCTTCCGTAGTCCATTTGCCCCGGAGCCTGCCAGACCCCTGGCCCCAGGGGCGGGCCCTGCTGAGTCCCCGAGCGCCTCCTGGGTTCCTGCCACCACCCTTGGGCCGGGATGAGGTGCCACCTTGTGCGTAGAAGCCCTGCACACAGGCAAGAAGCCCCCCAGGCCCGCGGGCGCGCCCGACCCTGGAGCCCCCTGGCTGGCTGCAGCCACAGGGAACGGGGGTTCTGAGTTGGCAGCCCCCATTCCCGAAGCATCCACGGGCAGTTCCCCGAAGGGCTGACACCGGCTGCGCCTCAGCAGCCAGACAACCTCCCTCCCTCTGGTCGGGCACTGCAAGCCACACAGCCACTTGTGTCCCCTGTGTCCCTGGAGGCCGCAGCGCGTTTTGGGTTTTGGCGCGGACGGGCCCCTCTCGGCTTCCGTAGTCCATTTGCCCCGGAGCCTGCCAGACCCCTGGCACCAGGGGCGGGCCCTGCTGAGTCCCCGAGCGCCTCCTGGGTTCCTGCCACCACCCTTGGGCCGGGATGAGGTGCCAACTTGTGCGTAGAAGCCCTGCACACAGGCAAGAAGCCCCCCAGGCCCGCGGGCGCGCCCGACCCTGGAGCCCCCTGGCTGGCTGCAGCCACAGGGAACGGGGGTTCTGAGTTGGCAGCCCCCATTCCCGAAGCATCCATGGGCAGTTCCCCGAAGGGCTGACACCGGCTGCGCCTCAGCAGCCAGACAACCTCCCTCCCTCTGGTCGGGCACTGCAAGCCACACAGCCACTTGTGTCCCCTGTGTCCCTGGAGGCCGCAGCGCGTTTGGGTTTTGGCGCGGACGGGCCCCTCTCGGCTTCCGTAGTCCATTTGCCCCGGAGACTGCCAGACCCCTGGCCCCAGGGGCGGGCCCTGCTGAGTCCCCGAGCGCCTCCTGGGTTCCTGCACCACCCTTGGGCCGGGATGAGGTGCCACCTTGTGCGTAGAAGCCCTGCACACAGGCAAGAAGCCCCCCAGGCCCGCGGGCGCGCCCACCATGGAGACCCCTGGCTGGCTGCAGCCACAGGGAACGGGGGTTCTGAGTTGGCAGCCCCCATTCCCGAAGCATCCACGGGCAGTTCCCCGAAGGGCTGACACCGGCTGCGCCTCAGCAGCCAGACAACCTCCTCCCTCTGGTCGGGCACTGCAAGCCACACAGCCACTTGTGTCCCCTGTGTCCCTGGAGGCCGCAGCGCGTTTTGGGTTTTGGCGCGGACGGGCCCCTCTCGGCTTCCGTAGTCCATTTGCCCCCGGAGCCTGCCAGACCCCTGGCCCCAGGGGCGGGCCCTGCTGAGTCCCGAGCGCCTCCTGGGTTCCTGCCACCACCCTTGGGCTGGGATGAGGTGCCACCTTGTGCGTAGAAGCCCTGCACACAGGCAAGAAGCCCCCCAGGCCCGCGGGCGCGCCCGACCCTGGAGCCCCCTGGCTGGCTGCAGCCACAGGGAACGGGGGTTCTGAGTTGGCAGCCCCCATTCCCGAAGCATCCACAGGCAGTTCCCCGAAGGGCTGACACCGGCTGCGCCTCAGCAGCCAGACAACCTCCCTCCCTCTGGTCGGGCACTGCAAGCCACACAGCCACTTGTGTCCCCTGTGTCCCTGGAGGCCGCAGCGCGTTTTGGGTTTTGGCGCGGACGGGCCCCTCTCGGCTTCCGTAGTCCATTTGCCCCGGAGCCTGCCAGACCCCTGGCCCCAGGGGCGGGCCCTGCTGAGTCCCCGAGCGCCTCCTGGGTTCCTGCCACCACCCTTGGGCCGGGATGAGGTGCCACCTTGTGCGTAGAAGCCCTGCACACAGGCAAGAAGCCCCCCAGGCCCGCGGGCGCGCCCGACCCTGGAGCCCCCTGGCTGGCTGCAGCCACAGGGAATGGGGGTTCTGAGTTGGCAGCCCCCATTCCCGAAGCATCCACGGGCAGTTCCCCGAAGGGCTGACACCGGCTGCGCCTCAGCAGCCAGACAACCTCCCTCCCTCTGGTCGGGCACTGCAAGCCACACAGCCACTTGTGTCCCCTGTGTCCCTGGAGGCCGCAGCACGTTTGGTGTTTTGGCGCGGACGGGCCCCTCTCGGCTTCCGTAGTCCATTTGCCCCGGAGCCTGCCAGACCCCTGGCCCTAGGGGCGGGCCCTGCTGAGTCCCCGAGCGCCTCCTGGGTTCCTGCCACCACCCTTGGGCCGGGATGAGGTGCCACCTTGTGCGTAGAAGCCCTGCACACAGGCAAGAAGCCCCCCAGGCCCGCGGGCACGCCCGACCCTGGAGCCCCCTGGCTGGCTGCAGCCACAGGGAACGGGGGTTCTGAGTTGGCAGCCCCCATTCCCGAAGCATCCACGGGCAGTTCCCCGAAGGGCTGACACCGGCTGCGCCTCAGCAGCCAGACAACCTCCCTCCCTCTGGTCGGGCACTGCAAGCCACACAGCCACTTGTGTCCCCTGTGTCCCTGGAGGCCGCAGCGCGTTTTGGGTTTTGGCGCGGACGGGCACCTCTCGGCTTCCGTAGTCCATTTGCCCCCGGAGCCTGCCAGACCCCTGGCCCCAGGGGCGGGCCCTGCTGAGTCCCCGAGCGCCTCCTGGGTTCCTGCCACCACCCTTGGGCCGGGATGAGGTGCCACCTTGTGCGTAGAAGCCCTGCACACAGGCAAGAAGCCCCCCAGGCCCGCGGGCGCGCCCGACACTGGAGCCCCCTGGCTGGCTGCAGCCACAGGGAACGGGGGTTCTGAGTTGGCAGCCCCCATTCCCGAAGCATCCACGGGCAGTTCCCAGAAGGGCTGACACCGGCTGCGCCTCAGCAGCCAGACAACCTCCCTCCCTCTGGTCGGGCACTGCAAGCCACACAGCCACTTGTGTCCCCTGTGTCCCTGGAGGCCGCAGCGCGTTTTGGGTTTTGGCGCGGACGGGCCCCTCTCAGCTTCCTTAGTCCATTTGCCCCGGATCCTGCCAGACCCCTGGCCCCAGGGGCGGGCCCTGCTGAGTCCCCGAGTGCCTCCTGGGTTCCTGCCACCACCCTTGGGCCGGGATGAGGTGCCACCTTGTGCGTAGAAGCCCTGCACACAGGCAAGAAGCCCCCCAGGCCCGCGGGCGCGCCCGACCCTGGAGCCCCCTGGCTGGCTGCAGCCACAGGGAACGGGGGTTCTGAGTTGGCAGCCCCCATTCCCGAAGCATCCACGGGCAGTTCCCCGAAGGGCTGACACCGGCTGCGCCTCAGCAGCCAGACAACCTCCCTCCCTCTGGTCGGGCACTGCAAGCCACACAGCCACTTGTGTCCCCTGTGTCCCTGGAGGCCGCAGCGCGTTTTGGGTTTTGGCGCGGACGGGCCCCTCTCGGCTTCCGTAGTCCATTTGCCCCCGGAGCCTGCCAGACCCCTGGCCCCAGGGGCGGGCCCTGCTGAGTCCCCGAGCGCCTCCTGGGTTCCTGCCACCACCCTTGGGCCGGGATGAGGTGCCACCTTGTGCGTAGAAGCCCTGCACACAGGCAAGAAGCCCCCCAGGCCCGCGGGCGCCCCCGACCCTGGAGCCCCCTGGCTGGCTGCAGCCACAGGGAACGGGGGTTCTGAGTTGGCAGCCCCCATTCCCGAAGCATCCACGGGCAGTTCCCCGAAGGGCTGACACCGGCTGCGAATCAGCAGCCAGACAACCTCCCTCCCTCTGGTCGGGCACTGCAAGCCACACAGCCACTTGTGTCCCCTGTGTCCCTGGAGGCCGCAGCGCGTTTTGGGTTTTGGCGCAGACGGGCCCCTCTCGGCTTCCGTAGTCCATTTGCCCCCGGAGCCTGCCAGACCCCTGGCCCCAGGGGCGGGCCCTGCTGAGTCCCCGAGCGCCTCCTGGGTTCCTGCCACCACCCTTGGGCCGGGATGAGGTGCCACCTTGTGCGTAGAAGCCCTGCACACAGGCAAGAAGCCCCCCAGGCCCGCGGGCGCGCCCGACCCTGGAGCCCCCTGGCTGGCTGCAGCCACAGGGAACGGGGGTTCTGAGTTGGCAGCCCCCATTCCCGAAGCATCCACGGGCAGTTCCCCGAAGGGCTGACACCGGCTGCGCCTCAGCAGCCAGACAACCTCCCTCCCTCTGCTCGGGCACTGCAAGCCACACAGCCACTTGTGTCCCCTGTGTCCCTGGAGGCCGCAGCGCGTTTTGGGTTTTGGCGCGGACGGGCCCCTCTCGGCTTCCGTAGTCCATTTGCCCCGGAGCCTGCCAGACCCCTGGCCCCAGGGGCGGGCCCTGCTGAGTTCCCGAGCGCCTCCTGGGTTCCTGCCACCACCCTTGGGCCGGGATGAGGTGCCACCTTGTGCGTAGAAGCCCTGCACACAGGCAAGAAGCCCCCCAGGCCCGCGGGCGCGCCCGACCCTGGAGCCCCCTGGCTGGCTGCAGCCACAGGAAACGGGGGTTCTGAGTTGGCAGCCCCCATTCCCGAAGCATCCACGGGCAGTTCCCCGAAGGGCTGACACCGGCTGCGCCTCAGCAGCCAGACAACCTCCCTCCCTCTGCTCGGGCACTGCAAGCCACACAGCCACTTGTGTCCCCTGTGTCCCTGGAGGCCGCAGCGCGTTTTGGGTTTTGGCGCGGACGGGCCCCTCTCGGCTTCCGTAGTCCATTTGCCCCGGAGCCTGCCAGACCCCTGGCCCCAGGGGCGGGCCCTGCTGAGTCCCCGAGCGCCTCCTGGGTTCCTGCCACCACCCTTGGGCCGGGATGAGGTGCCACCTTGTGCGTAGAAGCCCTGCACACAGGCAAGAAGCCCCCCAGGCCCGCGGGCGCGCCCGACCCTGGAGCCCCCTGGCTGGCTGCAGCCACAGGGAACGGGGGTTCTGAGTTGGCAGCCCCCATTCCCGAAGCATCCACGGGCAGTTCCCCGAAGGGCTGACACCGGCTGCGCCTCAGCAGCCAGACAACCTCCCTCCCTCTGGTCGGGCACTGCAAGCCACACAGCCACTTGTGTCCCCTGTGTGCCTGGAGGCCGCAGCGCGTTTTGGGTTTTGGCGCGGACGGGCCCCTCTCGGCTTCCGTAGTCCATTTGCCCCCGGAGCCTGCCAGACCCCTGGCCCCAGGGGCGGGCCCTGCTGAGTCCCCGAGCGCCTCCTGGGTTCCTGCCACCACCCTTGGGCCGGGATGAGGTGCCACCTTGTGCGTAGAAGCCCTGCACACAGGCAAGAAGCCCCCCAGGCCCGCGGGCGCGCCCGACCCTGGAGCCCCCTGGCTGGCTGCAGCCACAGGGAACGGGGGTTCTGAGTTGGCAGCCCCCATTCCCGAAGCATCCACGGGCAGTTCCCCGAAGGGCTGACACCGGCTGCGCCTCAGCAGCCAGACAACCTCCCTCCCTCTGGTCGGGCACTGCAAGACACACAGCCACTTGTGTCCCCTGTGTCCCTGGAGGCCGCAGCGCGTTTTGGGTTTTGGCGCGGACGGGCCCCTCTCGGCTTCCGTAGTCCATTTGCCCCGGAGCCTGCCAGACCCCTGGCCCCAGGGCGGGCCCTGCTGAGTCCCCGAGCGCCTCCTGGGTTCCTGCCACCACCCTTGGGCCGGGATGAGGTGCCACCTTGTGCGTAGAAGCCCTGCACACAGGCAAGAAGCCCCCCAGGCCCGCGGGCGCGCCCGACCCTGGAGCCCCCTGGCTGGCTGCAGCCACAGGGAATGGGGGTTCTGAGTTGGCAGCCCCCATTCCCGAAGCATCCACGGGCAGTTCCCCGAAGGGCTGACACCGGCTGCGCCTCAGCAGCCAGACAACCTCCCTCCCTCTGCTCGGGCACTGCAAGCCACACAGCCACTTGTGTCCCCTGTGTCCCTGGAGGCCGCAGCGCGTTTTGGGTTTTGGCGCGGACGGGCCACTCTCGGCTTCCGTAGTCCATTTGCCCCGGAGCCTGCCAGACCCCTGGCCCCAGGGGCGGGCCCTGCTGAGTCCCCGAGCGCCTCCTGGGTTCCTGCCACCACCCTTGGGCCGGGATGAGGTGCCAACTTGTGCGTAGAAGCCCTGAACACAGGCAAGAAGCCCCCCTGGCCCGCGGGCGCGCCCGACCCTGGAGCCCCCTGGCTGGCTGCAGCCACAGGGAACGGGGGTTCTGAGTTGGCAGCCCCCATTCCCGAAGCATCCACGGGCAGTTCCCCGAAGGGCTGACACCGGCTGCGCCTCAGCAGCCAGACAACCTCCCTCCCTCTGGTCGGGCACTGCAAGCCACACAGCCACTTGTGTCCCCTGTGTCCCTGGAGGCCGCAGCGCGTTTTGGGTTTTGGCGCGGACGGGCCCCTGTCGGCTTCCGTAGTCCATTTGCCCCGGAGCCTGCCAGACCCCTGGCCCCAGGGGCGGGCCCTGCTGAGTCCCCGAGCGCCTCCTGGGTTCCTGCCACCACCCTTGGGCCGGGATGAGGTGCCACCTTGTGCGTAGAAGCCCTGCACACAGGCAAGAAGCCCCCCAGGCCCGCGGGCGCGCCCGACCCTGGAGCCCCCTGGCTGGCTGCAGCCACAGGGAACGGGGGTTCTGAGTTGGCAGCCCCCATTCCCGAAGCATCCACGGGCAGTTCCCCGAAGGGCTGACACCGGCTGCGCCTCAGCAGCCAGACAACCTCCCTCCCTCTGGTCGGGCACTGCAAGCCACACAGCCACTTGTGTCCCCTGTGTCCCTGGAGGCCGCAGCGCGTTTTGGGTTTTGGCGCGGACGGGCCCCTCTCGGCTTCCGTAGTCCATTTGCCCCCGGAGCCTGCCAGACCCCTGGCCCCAGGGGCGGGCCCTGCTGAGTCCCCGAGCGCCTCCTGGGTTCCTGCCACCACCCTTGGGCCGGGATGAGGTGCCACCTTGTGCGTAGAAGCCCTGCACACAGGCAAGAAGCCCCCCAGGCCCGCGGGCGCGCCCGACCCTGGAGCCCCCTGGCTGGCTGCAGCCACAGGGAACGGGGGTTCTGAGTTGGCAGCCCCCATTTCCGAAGCATCCATGGGCAGTTTCCCGAAGGGCTGACACCGGCTGCGCCTCAGCAGCCAGACAACCTCCCTCCCTCTGGTCGGGCACTGCAAGCCACACAGCCACTTGTGTCCCCTGTGTCCCTGGAGGCCGCAGCGCGTTTTGGGTTTTGGCGCGGACGGGCCCCTCTCGGCTTCCGTAGTCCATTTGCCCCGGAGCCTGCCAGACCCCTGGCCCCAGGGGCGGGCCCTGCTGAGTCCCCGAGCGCCTCCTGGGTTCCTGCCACCGCCCTTGGGCCGGGATGAGGTGCCACCTTGTGCGTAGAAGCCCTGCACACAGGCAAGAAGCCCCCCAGGCCCGCGGGCGCGCCCGACCCTGGAGCCCCCTGGCTGGCTGCAGCCACAGGGAACGGGGGTTCTGAGTTGGCAGCCCCCATTCCCGAAGCATCCACGGGCAGTTCCCCGAAGGGCTGACACCGGCTGCGCCTCAGCAGCCAGACAACCTCCCTCCCTCTGCTCGGGCACTGCAAGCCACACAGCCACTTGTGTCCCCTGTGTCCCTGGAGGCCGCAGCGCGTTTTGGGTTTTGGCGCGGACGGGCCCCTCTCGGCTTCCGTAGTCCATTTGCCCCGGAGCCTGCCAGACCCCTGGCCCCAGGGGCGGGCCCTGCTGAGTCCCCGAGCGCCTCCTGGGTTCCTGCCACCACCCTTGGGCCGGGATGAGGTGCCACCTTGTGCGTAGAAGCCCTGCACACAGGCAAGAAGCCCCCCAGGCCCGCGGGCGCGCCCGACCCTGGAGCCCCCTGGCTGGCTGCAGCCACAGGGAACGGGGGTTCTGAGTTGGCAGCCCCCATTCCCGAAGCATCCACGGGCAGTTCCCCGAAGGGCTGACACCGGCTGCGCCTCAGCAGCCAGACAACCTCCCTCCCTCTGCTCGGGCACTGCAAGCCACACAGCCACTTGTGTCCCCTGTGTCCCTGGAGGCCGCAGCGCGTTTTGGGTTTTGGCGCGGACGGGCCCCTCTCGGCTTCCGTAGTCCATTTGCCCCGGAGCCTGCCAGACCCCTGGCCCCAGGGGCGGGCCCTGCTGAGTCCCCGAGCGCCTCCTGGGTTCCTGCCACCACCCTTGGGCCGGGATGAGGTGCCAACTTGTGCGTAGAAGCCCTGCACACAGGCAAGAAGCCCCCCAGGCCCGCGGGCGCGCCCGACCCTGGAGCCCCCTGGCTGGCTGCAGCCACAGGGAAACGGGGGTTCTGAGTTGGCAGCCCCCATTCCCGAAGCATCCACGGGCAGTTCCCCGAAGGGCTGACACCGGCTGCGCCTCAGCAGCCAGACAACCTCCCTCCCTCTGCTCGGGCACTGCAAGCCACACAGCCACTTGTGTCCCCTGTGTCCCTGGAGGCCGCAGCGCGTTTTGGGTTTTGGCGCGGACGGGCCCCTCTCGGCTTCCGTAGTCCATTTGCCCCGGAGCCTGCCAGACCCCTGGCCCCAGGGGCGGGCCCTGCTGAGTCCCCGAGCGCCTCCTGGGTTCCTGCCACCACCCTTGGGCCGGGATGAGGTGCCACCTTGTGCGTAGAAGCCCTGCACACAGGCAAGAAGCCCCCCAGGCCCGCGGGCGCGCCCGACCCTGGAGCCCCCTGGCTGGCTGCAGCCACAGGGAACGGGGGTTCTGAGTTGGCAGCCCCCATTCCCGAAGCATCCACGGGCAGTTCCCCGAAGGGCTGACACCGGCTGCGCCTCAGCAGCCAGACAACCTCCCTCCCTCTGGTCGGGCACTGCAAGACACACAGCCACTTGTGTCCCCTGTGTCCCTGGAGGCCGCAGCGCGTTTTGGGTTTTGGCGCGGACGGGCCCCTCTCGGCTTCCGTAGTCCATTTGCCCCGGAGCCTGCCAGACCCCTGGCCCCAGGGCGGGCCCTGCTGAGTCCCGAGCGCCTCCTGGGTTCCTGCCACCACCCTTGGGCCGGGATGAGGTGCCACCTTGTGCGTAGAAGCCCTGCACACAGGCAAGAAGCCCCCCAGGCCCGCGGGCGCGCCCGACCCTGGAGCCCCCTGGCTGGCTGCAGCCACAGGGAATGGGGGTTCTGAGTTGGCAGCCCCCATTCCCGAAGCATCCACGGGCAGTTCCCCGAAGGGCTGACACCGGCTGCGCCTCAGCAGCCAGACAACCTCCCTCCCTCTGCTCGGGCACTGCAAGCCACACAGCCACTTGTGTCCCTGTGTCCCTGGAGGCCGCAGCGCGTTTTGGGTTTTGGCGCGGACGGGCCCCTCTCGGCTTCCGTAGTCCATTTGCCCCGGAGCCTGCCAGACCCCTGGCCCCAGGGGCGGGCCCTGCTGAGTCCCCGAGCGCCTCCTGGGTTCCTGCCACCACCCTTGGGCCGGGATGAGGTGCCAACTTGTGCGTAGAAGCCCTGAACACAGGCAAGAAGCCCCCCTGGCCCGCGGGCGCGCCCGACCCTGGAGCCCCCTGGCTGGCTGCAGCCACAGGGAACGGGGGTTCTGAGTTGGCAGCCCCCATTCCCGAAGCATCCACGGGCAGTTCCCCGAAGGGCTGACACCGGCTGCGCCTCAGCAGCCAGACAACCTCCCTCCCTCTGGTCGGGCACTGCAAGCCACACAGCCACTTGTGTCCCTGTGTCCCTGGAGGCCGCAGCGCGTTTTGGGTTTTGGCGCGGACGGGCCCCTGTCGGCTTCCGTAGTCCATTTGCCCCGGAGCCTGCCAGACCCCTGGCCCCAGGGGCGGGCCCTGCTGAGTCCCCGAGCGCCTCCTGGGTTCCTGCCACCACCCTTGGGCCGGGATGAGGTGCCACCTTGTGCGTAGAAGCCCTGCACACAGGCAAGAAGCCCCCCAGGCCCGCGGGCGCGCCCGACCCTGGAGCCCCCTGGCTGGCTGCAGCCACAGGGAACGGGGGTTCTGAGTTGGCAGCCCCCATTCCCGAAGCATCCACGGGCAGTTCCCCGAAGGGCTGACACCGGCTGCGCCTCAGCAGCCAGACAACCTCCCTCCCTCTGGTCGGGCACTGCAAGCCACACAGCCACTTGTGTCCCCTGTGTCCCTGGAGGCCGCAGCGCGTTTTGGGTTTTGGCGCGGACGGGCCCCTCTCGGCTTCCGTAGTCCATTTGCCCCCGGAGCCTGCCAGACCCCTGGCCCCAGGGGCGGGCCCTGCTGAGTCCCCGAGCGCCTCCTGGGTTCCTGCCACCACCCTTGGGCCGGGATGAGGTGCCACCTTGTGCGTAGAAGCCCTGCACACAGGCAAGAAGCCCCCCAGGCCCGCGGGCGCGCCCGACCCTGGAGCCCCCTGGCTGGCTGCAGCCACAGGGGACGGGGGTTCTGAGTTGGCAGCCCCCATTTCCGAAGCATCCATGGGCAGTTTCCCGAAGGGCTGACACCGGCTGCGCCTCAGCAGCCAGACAACCTCCCTCCCTCTGGTCGGGCACTGCAAGCCACACAGCCACTTGTGTCCCCTGTGTCCCTGGAGGCCGCAGCGCGTTTTGGGTTTTGGCGCGGACGGGCCCCTCTCGGCTTCCGTAGTCCATTTGCCCCGGAGCCTGCCAGACCCCTGGCCCCAGGGGCGGGCCCTGCTGAGTCCCCGAGCGCCTCCTGGGTTCCTGCCACCGCCCTTGGGCCGGGATGAGGTGCCACCTTGTGCGTAGAAGCCCTGCACACAGGCAAGAAGCCCCCCAGGCCCGCGGGCGCGCCCGACCCTGGAGCCCCCTGGCTGGCTGCAGCCACAGGGAACGGGGGTTCTGAGTTGGCAGCCCCCATTCCCGAAGCATCCACGGGCAGTTCCCCGAAGGGCTGACACCGGCTGCGCCTCAGCAGCCAGACAACCTCCCTCCCTCTGCTCGGGCACTGCAAGCCACACAGCCACTTGTGTCCCCTGTGTCCCTGGAGGCCGCAGCGCGTTTTGGGTTTTGGCGCGGACGGGCCCCTCTCGGCTTCCGTAGTCCATTTGCCCCGGAGCCTGCCAGACCCCTGGCCCCAGGGGCGGGCCCTGCTGAGTCCCCGAGCGCCTCCTGGGTTCCTGCCACCACCCATGGGCCGGGATGAGGTGCCACCTTGTGCGTAGAAGCCCTGCACACAGGCAAGAAGCCCCCCAGGCCCGCGGGCGCGCCCGACCCTGGAGCCCCCTGGCTGGCTGCAGCCACAGGGAACGGGGGTTCTGAGTTGGCAGCCCCCATTCCCGAAGCATCCACGGGCAGTTCCCCGAAGGGCTGACACCGGCTGCGCCTCAGCAGCCAGACAACCTCCCTCCCTCTGGTCGGGCACTGCAAGCCACACAGCCACTTGTGTCCCCTGTGTCCCTGGAGGCCGCAGCGCGTTTTGGGTTTTGGCGCGGACGGGCCCCTCTCGGCTTCCGTAGTCCATTTGCCCCGGAGCCTGCCAGACCCCTGGCCCCAGGGGCGGGCCCTGCTGAGTCCCCGAGCGCCTCCTGGGTTCCTGCCACCACCCTTGGGCCGGGATGAGGTGCCACCTTGTGCGTAGAAGCCCTGCACACAGGCAAGAAGCCCCCCAGGCCCGCGGGCGCGCCCGACCCTGGAGCCCCCTGGCTGGCTGCAGCCACAGGGAACGGGGGTTCTGAGTTGGCAGCCCCCATTCCCGAAGCATCCACGGGCAGTTCCCCGAAGGGCTGACACCGGCTGCGCCTCAGCAGCCAGACAACCTCCCTCCCTCTGGTCGGGCACTGCAAGCCACACAGCCACTTGTGTCCCCTGTGTCCCTGGAGGCCGCAGCGCGTTTTGGGTTTTGGCGCGGACGGGCCCCTCTCGGCTTCCGTAGTCCATTTGCCCCGGAGCCTGCCAGACCCCTGGCCCCAGGGGCGGGCCCTGCTGAGTCCCCGAGCGCCTCCTGGGTTCCTGCCACAACCCTTGGGCCGGGATGAGGTGCCACCTTGTGCGTAGAAGCCCTGCACACAGGCAAGAAGCCCCCCAGGCCCGCGGGCGCGCCCGACCCTGGAGCCCCCTGGCTGGCTGCAGCCACAGGGAACGGGGGTTCTGAGTTGGCAGCCCCCATTCCCGAAGCATCCACGGGCAGTTCCCCGAAGGGCTGACACCGGCTGCGCCTCAGCAGCCAGACAACCTCCCTCCCTCTGGTCGGGCACTGCAAGACACACAGCCACTTGTGTCCCCTGTGTCCCTGGAGGCCGCAGCGCGTTTTGGGTTTTGGCGCGGACGGGCCCCTCTCGGCTTCCGTAGTCCATTTGCCCCGGAGCCTGCCAGACCCCTGGCCCCAGGGCGGGCCCTGCTGAGTCCCCGAGCGCCTCCTGGGTTCCTGCCACCACCCTTGGGCCGGGATGAGGTGCCAACTTGTGCGTAGAAGCCCTGCACACAGGCAAGAAGCCCCCCAGGCCCGCGGGCGCGCCAGACCCTGGAGCCCCCTGGCTGGCTGCAGCCACAGGGAACGGGGGTTCTGAGTTGGCAGCCCCCATTCCCGAAGCATCCAC
The DNA here is from genome assembly GCF_033115175.1 of Lepus europaeus. Classification (NCBI taxonomy): domain Eukaryota; kingdom Metazoa; phylum Chordata; class Mammalia; order Lagomorpha; family Leporidae; genus Lepus; species Lepus europaeus. The sequence goes on from NW_026909501.1 coordinate 14,390, forward strand.
GGGCAGTTCCCCGAAGGGCTGACACCGGCTGCGCCTCAGCAGCCAGACAACCTCCCTCCCTCTGGTCGGGCACTGCAAGACACACAGCCACTTGTGTCCCCTGTGTCCCTGGAGGCCGCAGCGCGTTTTGGGTTTTGGCGCGGACGGGCCCCTCTCGGCTTCCGTAGTCCATTTGCCCCGGAGCCTGCCAGACCCCTGGCCCCAGGGCGGGCCCTGCTGAGTCCCCGAGCGCCTCCTGGGTTCCTGCCACCACCCTTGGGCCGGGATGAGGTGCCAACTTGTGCGTAGAAGCCCTGCACACAGGCAAGAAGCCCCCCAGGCCCGCGGGCGCGCCCGACCCTGGAGCCCCCTGGCTGGCTGCAGCCACAGGGAACGGGGGTTCTGAGTTGGCAGCCCCCATTCCCGAAGCATCCACGGGCAGTTCCCCGAAGGGCTGACACCGGCTGCGCCTCAGCAGCCAGACAACCTCCCTCCCTCTGCTCGGGCACTGCAAGCCACACAGCCACTTGTGTCCCCTGTGTCCCTGGAGGCCGCAGCGCGTTTTGGGTTTTGGCGCGGACGGGCCCCTCTCGGCTTCCGTAGTCCATTTGCCCCGGAGCCTGCCAGACCCCTGGCCCCAGGGGCGGGCCCTGCTGAGTCCCCGAGCGCCTCCTGGGTTCCTGCCACCACCCTTGGGCCGGGATGAGGTGCCACCTTGTGCGTAGAAGCCCTGCACACAGGCAAGAAGCCCCCCAGGCCCGCGGGCGCGCCCGACCCTGGAGCCCCCTGGCTGGCTGCAGCCACAGGGAACGGGGGTTCTGAGTTGGCAGCCCCCATTCCCGAAGCATCCACGGGCAGTTCCCCGAAGGGCTGACACCGGCTGCGCCTCAGCAGCCAGACAACCTCCCTCCCTCTGGTCGGGCACTGCAAGCCACACAGCCACTTGTGTCCCCTGTGTCCCTGGAGGCCGCAGCGCGTTTTGGGTTTTGGCGCGGACGGGCCCCTCTCGGCTTCCGTAGTCCATTTGCCCCGGAGCCTGCCAGACCCCTGGCCCCAGGGGCGGGCCCTGCTGAGTCCCCGAGCGCCTCCTGGGTTCCTGCCACCACCCTTGGGCCGGGATGAGGTGCCACCTTGTGCGTAGAAGCCCTGCACACAGGCAAGAAGCCCCCCAGGCCCGCGGGCGCGCCCGACACTGGAGCCCCCTGGCTGGCTGCAGCCACAGGGAACGGGGGTTCTGAGTTGGCAGCCCCCATTCCCGAAGCATCCACGGGCAGTTCCCCGAAGGGCTGACACCGGCTGCGCCTCAGCAGCCAGACAACCTCCCTCCCTCTGGTCGGGCACTGCAAGCCACACAGCCACTTGTGTCCCCTGTGTCCCTGGAGGCCGCAGCGCGTTTTGGGTTTTGGCGCGGACGGGCCCCTCTCGGCTTCCGTAGTCCATTTGCCCCGGAGCCTGCCAGACCCCTGGCCCCAGGGGCGGGCCCTGCTGAGTCCCCGAGCGCCTCCTGGGTTCCTGCCACCACCCTTGGGCCGGGATGAGGTGCCAACTTGTGCGTAGAAGCCCTGCACACAGGCAAGAAGCCCCCCAGGCCCGCGGGCGCGCCCGACCCTGGAGCCCCCTGGCTGGCTGCAGCCACAGGGAACGGGGGTTCTGAGTTGGCAGCCCCCATTCCCGAAGCATCCACGGGCAGTTCCCCGAAGGGCTGACACCGGCTGCGCCTCAGCAGCCAGACAACCTCCCTCCCTCTGGTCGGGCACTGCAAGCCACACAGCCACTTGTGTCCCCTGTGTCCCTGGAGGCCGCAGCGCGTTTTGGGTTTTGGCGCGGACGGGCCCCTCTCGGCTTCCGTAGTCCATTTGCCCCGGAGCCTGCCAGACCCCTGGCCCCAGGGGCGGGCCCTGCTGAGTCCCCGAGCGCCTCCTGGGTTCCTGCCACCACCCTTGGGCCGGGATGAGGTGCCACCTTGTGCGTAGAAGCCCTGCACACAGGCAAGAAGCCCCCCAGGCCCGCGGGCGCGCCCGACCCTGGAGCCCCCTGGCTGGCTGCAGCCACAGGGAACGGGGGTTCTGAGTTGGCAGCCCCCATTCCCGAAGCATCCACGGGCAGTTCCCCGAAGGGCTGACACCGGCTGCGCCTCAGCAGCCAGACAACCTCCCTCCCTCTGCTCGGGCACTGCAAGCCACACAGCCACTTGTGTCCCCTGTGTCCCTGGAGGCCGCAGCGCGTTTTGGGTTTTGGCGCGGACGGGCCCCTCTCGGCTTCCGTAGTCCATTTGCCCCGGAGCCTGCCAGACCCCTGGCCCCAGGGCGGGCCCTGCTGAGTCCCCGAGCGCCTCCTGGGTTCCTGCCACCACCCTTGGGCCGGGATGAGGTGCCAACTTGTGCGTAGAAGCCCTGCACACAGGCAAGAAGCCCCCCAGGCGCCCGACCCTGGAGCCCCCTGGCTGGCTGCAGCCACAGGGAATGGGGGTTCTGAGTTGGCAGCCCCCATTCCCGAAGCATCCACGGGCAGTTCCCCGAAGGGCTGACACCGGCTGCGCCTCAGCAGCCAGACAACCTCCCTCCCTCTGCTCGGGCACTGCAAGCCACACAGCCACTTGTGTCCCCTGTGTCCCTGGAGGCCGCAGCGCGTTTGGTGTTTTGGCGCGGACGGGCCCCTCTCGGCTTCCGTAGTCCATTTGCCCCCGGAGCCTGCCAGACCCCTGGCCCCAGGGGCGGGCCCTGCTGAGTCCCCGAGCGCCTCCTGGGTTCCTGCCACCACCCTTGGGCCGGGATGAGGTGCCACCTTGTGCGTAGAAGCCCTGCACACAGGCAAGAAGCCCCCCAGGCCCGCGGGCGCGCCCGACACTGGAGCCCCCTGGCTGGCTGCAGCCACAGGGAACGGGGGTTCTGAGTTGGCAGCCCCCATTCCCAAAGCATCCACGGGCAGTTCCCCGAAGGGCTGACACCGGCTGCGCCTCAGCAGCCAGACAACCTCCCTCCCTCTGGTCGGGCACTGCAAGCCACACAGCCACTTGTGTCCCCTGTGTCCCTGGAGGCCGCAGCGCGTTTTGGGTTTTGGCGCGGACGGGCCCCTCTCGGCTTCCGTAGTCCATTTGCCCCGGAGCCTGCCAGACCCCTGGCCCCAGGGGCGGGCCCTGCTGAGTCCCCGAGCGCCTCCTGGGTTCCTGCCACCACCCTTGGGCCGGGATGAGGTGCCACCTTGTGCGTAGAAGCCCTGCACACAGGCAAGAAGCCCCCCAGGCCCGCGGGCGCGCCCGACCCTGGAGCCCCCTGGCTGGCTGCAGCCACAGGGAACGGGGGTTCTGAGTTGGCAGCCCCCATTCCCGAAGCATCCACGGGCAGTTCCCCGAAGGGCTGACACCGGCTGCGCCTCAGCAGCCAGACAACCTCCCTCCCTCTGGTCGGGCACTGCAAGCCACACAGCCACTTGTGTCCCCTGTGTCCCTGGAGGCCGCAGCGCGTTTTGGGTTTTGGCGCGGACGGGCCCCTCTCGGCTTCCGTAGTCCATTTGCCCCCGGAGCCTGCCAGACCCCTGGCCCCAGGGGCGGGCCCTGCTGAGTCCCCGAGCGCCTCCTGGGTTCCTGCCACCACCCTTGGGCCGGGATGAGGTGCCACCTTGTGCGTAGAAGCCCTGCACACAGGCAAGAAGCCCCCCAGGCCCGCGGGCGCGCCCGACCCTAGAGCCCCCTGGCTGGCTGCAGCCACAGGGAACGGGGGTTCTGAGTTGGCAGCCCCCATTCCCGAAGCATCCACGGGCAGTTCCCCGAAGGGCTGACACCGGCTGCGCCTCAGCAGCCAGACAACCTCCCTCCCTCTGGTCGGGCACTGCAAGCCACACAGCCACTTGTGTCCCCTGTGTCCCTGGAGGCCGCAGCGCGTTTTGGGTTTTGGCGCGGACGGGCCCCTCTCGGCTTCCGTAGTCCATTTGCCCCCGGAGCCTGCCAGACCCCTGGCCCCAGGGGCGGGCCCTGCTGAGTCCCCGAGCGCCTCCTGGGTTCCTGCCACCACCCTTGGGCCGGGATGAGGTGCCACCTTGTGCGTAGAAGCCCTGCACACAGGCAAGAAGCCCCCCAGGCCCGCGGGCGCGCCCGACCCTGGAGCCCCCTGGCTGGCTGCAGCCACAGGGAACGGGGGTTCTGAGTTGGCAGCCCCCATTCCCGAAGCATCCATGGGCAGTTCCCCGAAGGGCTGACACCGGCTGCGCCTCAGCAGCCAGACAACCTCCCTCCCTCTGGTCGGGCACTGCAAGCCACACAGCCACTTGTGTCCCCTGTGTCCCTGGAGGCCGCAGCGCGTTTTGGGTTTTGGCGCGGATGGGCCCCTCTCGGCTTCCGTAGTCCATTTGCCCCGGAGCCTGCCAGACCCCTGGCCCCAGGGGCGGGCCCTGCTGAGTCCCCGAGCGCCTCCTGGGTTCCTGCCACCACCCTTGGGCCGGGATGAGGTGCCACCTTGTGCGTAGAAGCCCTGCACACAGGCAAGAAGCCCCCCAGGCCCGCGGGCGCGCCCGACCCTGGAGCCCCCTGGCTGGCTGCAGCCACAGGGAACGGGGGTTCTGAGTTGGCAGCCCCCATTCCCGAAGCATCCACGGGCAGTTCCCCGAAGGGCTGACACCGGCTGCGCCTCAGCAGCCAGACAACCTCCCTCCCTCTGGTCGGGCACTGCAAGCCACACAGCCACTTGTGTCCCCTGTGTCCCTGGAGGCCGCAGCGCGTTTTGGGTTTTGGCGCGGACGGGCCCCTCTCGGCTTCCGTAGTCCATTTGCCCCGGATCCTGCCAGACCCCTGGCCCCAGGGGCGGGCCCTGCTGAGTCCCCGAGCGCCTCCTGGGTTCCTGCCACCACCCTTGGGCCGGGATGAGGTGCCACCTTGTGCGTAGAAGCCCTGCACACAGGCAAGAAGCCCCCCAGGCCCGCGGGCGCGCCCGACCCTGGAGCCCCCTGGCTGGCTGCAGCCACAGGGAACGGGGGTTCTGAGTTGGCAGCCCCCATTCCCGAAGCATCCACGGGCAGTTCCCCGAAGGGCTGACACCGGCTGCGCCTCAGCAGCCAGACAACCTCCCTCCCTCTGGTCGGGCACTGCAAGCCACACAGCCACTTGTGTCCCCTGTGTCCCTGGAGGCCGCAGCGCGTTTTGGGTTTTGGCGCGGACGGGCCCCTCTCGGCTTCCGTAGTCCATTTGCCCCGGAGCCTGCCAGACCCCTGGCCCCAGGGGCGGGCCCTGCTGAGTCCCCGAGCGCCTCCTGGGTTCCTTCCACCACCCTTGGGCCGGGATGAGGTGCCACCTTGTGCGTAGAAGCCCTGCACACAGGCAAGAAGCCCCCCAGGCCCGCGGGCGCGCCCGACCCTGGAGCCCCCTGGCTGGCTGAAGCCACAGGGAACGGGGGTTCTGATTTGGCAGCCCCCATTCCCGAAGCATCCACGGGCAGTTCCCCGAAGGGCTGATACCGGCTGCGCCTCAGCAGCCAGACAACCTCCCTCCCTCTGGTCGGGCACTGCAAGCCACACAGCCACTTGTGTCCCCTGTGTCCCTGGAGGCTGCAGCGCGTTTTGGGTTTTGGCGCGGACGGGCCCCTCTCGGCTTCCGTAGTCCATTTGCCCCCGGAGCCTGCCAGACCCCTGGCCCCAGGGGCGGGCCCTGCTGAGTCCCCGAGCGCCTCCTGGGTTCCTGCCACCACCCTTGGGCCGGGATGAGGTGCCACCTTGTGCGTAGAAGCCCTGCACACAGGCAAGAAGCCCCCCAGGCCCGCGGGCGCGCCCGACACTGGAGCCCCCTGGCTGGCTGCAGCCACAGGGAACGGGGGTTCTGAGTTGGCAGCCCCCATTCCCAAAGCATCCACGGGCAGTTCCCCGAAGGGCTGACACCGGCTGCGCCTCAGCAGCCAGACAACCTCCCTCCCTCTGGTCGGGCACTGCAAGCCACACAGCCACTTGTGTCCCCTGTGTCCCTGGAGGCCGCAGCGCGTTTTGGGTTTTGGCGCGGACGGGCCCCTCTCGGCTTCCGTAGTCCATTTGCCCCCGGAGCCTGCCAGACCCCTGGCCCCAGGGGCGGGCCCTGCTGAGTCCCCGAGCGCCTCCTGGGTTCCTGCCACCACCCTTGGGCCGGGATGAGGTGCCACCTTGTGCGTAGAAGCCCTGCACACAGGCAAGAAGCCCCCCAGGCCCGCGGGCGCGCCCGACCCTGGAGCCCCCTGGCTGGCTGCAGCCACAGGGAACGGGGGTTCTGAGTTGGCAGCCCCCATTCCCGAAGCATCCACGGGCAGTTCCCCGAAGGGCTGACACCGGCTGCGCCTCAGCAGCCAGACAACCTCCCTCCCTCTGCTCGGGCACTGCAAGCCACACAGCCACTTGTGTCCCCTGTGTCCCTGGAGGCCGCAGCGCGTTTTGGGTTTTGGCGCGGACGGGCCCCTCTCGGCTTCCGTAGTCCATTTGCCCCGGAGCCTGCCAGACCCCTGGCCCCAGGGGCGGGCCAGGGGCGGGCCCTGCTGAGTTCCCGAGCGCCTCCTGGGTTCCTGCCACCACCCTTGGGCCGGGATGAGGTGCCACCTTGTGCGTAGAAGCCCTGCACACAGGCAAGAAGCCCCCAGGCCCGCGGGCGCGCCCGACCCTGGAGCCCCCTGGCTGGCTGCAGCCACAGGGAACGGGGTTCTGAGTTGGCAGCCCCCATTCCCGAAGCATCCACGGGCAGTTCCCCGAAGGGCTGACACCGGCTGCGCCTCAGCAGCCAGACAACCTCCCTCCCTCTGGTCGGGCACTGCAAGCCACACAGCCACTTGTGTCCCCTGTGTCCCTGGAGGCCGCAGCGCGTTTTGGGTTTTGGCGCGGACGGGCCCCTCTCGGCTTCCGTAGTCCATTTGCCCCGGAGCCTGCCAGACCCCTGGCCCCAGGGGCGGGCCCTGCTGAGTCCCCGAGCGCCTCCTGGGTTCCTGCCACCACCCTTGGGCCGGGATGAGGTGCCACCTTGTGCGTAGAAGCCCTGCACACAGGCAAGAAGCCCCCCAGGCCCGCGGGCGCGCCCGACCCTGGAGCCCCCTGGCTGGCTGCAGCCACAGGGAATGGGGGTTCTGAGTTGGCAGCCCCCATTCCCGAAGCATCCACGGGCAGTTCCCCGAAGGGCTGACACCGGCTGCGCCTCAGCAGCCAGACAACCTCCCTCCCTCTGCTCGGGCACTGCAAGCCACACAGCCACTTGTGTCCCCTGTGTCCCTGGAGGCCGCAGCGCGTTTGGTGTTTTGGCGCGGACGGGCCCATCTCGGCTTCCGTAGTCCATTTGCCCCCGGAGCCTGCCAGACCCCTGGCCCCAGGGGCGGGCCCTGCTGAGTCCCCGAGCGCCTCCTGGGTTCCTGCCACCACCCTTGGGCCGGGATGAGGTGCCACCTTGTGCGTAGAAGCCCTGCACACAGGCAAGAAGCCCCCCAGGCCCGCGGGCGCGCCCGACCCTGGAGCCCCCTGGCTGGCTGCAGCCACAGGGAACGGGGGTTCTGAGTTGGCAGCCCCCATTCCCGAAGCATCCACGGGCAGTTCCCCGAAGGGCTGACACCGGCTGCGCCTCAGCAGCCAGACAACCTCCCTCCCTCTGGTCGGGCACTGCAAGCCACACAGCCACTTGTGTCCCCTGTGTCCCTGGAGGCCGCAGCGCGTTTTGGGTTTTGGCGCGGACGGGCCCCTCTCGGCTTCCGTAGTCCATTTGCCCCGGAGCCTGCCAGACCCCTGGCCCCAGGGGCGGGCCCTGCTGAGTCCCCGAGCGCCTCCTGGGTTCCTGCCACCACCCTTGGGCCGGGATGAGGTGCCACCTTGTGCGTAGAAGCCCTGCACACAGGCAAGAAGCCCCCCAGGCCCGCGGGCGCGCCCGACCCTGGAGCCCCTGGCTGGCTGCAGCCACAGGGAACGGGGGTTCTGAGTTGGCAGCCCCCATTCCGAAGCATCCACGGCAGTTCCCCGAAGGGCTGACACCGGCTGCGCCTCAGCAGCCAGACAACCTCCCTCCCTCTGCTCGGGCACTGCAAGCCACACAGCCACTTGTGTCCCCTGTGTCCCTGGAGGCCGCAGCACGTTTTGGGTTTTGGCGCGGACGGGCCCCTCTCGGCTTCCGTAGTCCATTTGCCCCGGAGCCTGCCAGACCCCTGGCCCCAGGGGCGGGCCCTGCTGAGTCCCCGAGCGCCTCCTGGGTTCCTGCCACCACCCTTGGGCCGGGATGAGGTGCCACCTTGTGCGTAGAAGCCCTGCACACAGGCAAGAAGCCCCCCAGGCCCGCGGGCGCGCCCGACCCTGGAGCCCCCTGGCTGGCTGCAGCCACAGGGAACGGGGGTTCTGAGTTGGCAGCCCCCATTCCCGAAGCATCCACGGGCAGTTCCCCGAAGGGCTGACACCGGCTGCGCCTCAGCAGCCAGACAACCTCCCTCCCTCTGGTCGGGCACTGCAAGCCACACAGCCACTTGTGTCCCCTGTGTCCCTGGAGGCCGCAGCGCGTTTTGGGTTTTGGCTGCGGACGGGCCCCTCTCGGCTTCCGTAGTCCATTTGCCCCGGAGCCTGCCAGACCCCTGGCCCCAGGGGCGGGCCCTGCTGAGTTCCCGAGCGCCTCCTGGGTTCCTGCCACCACCCTTGGGCCGGGATGAGGTGCCAACTTGTGCGTAGAAGCCCTGCACACAGGCAAGAAGCCCCCCAGGCCCGCGGGCGCGCCCGACCCTGGAGCCCCCTGGCTGGCTGCAGCCACAGGGAACGGGGGTTCTGAGTTGGCAGCCCCCATTCCCGAAGCATCCATGGGCAGTTCCCCGAAGGGCTGACACCGGCTGCGCCTCAGCAGCCAGACAACCTCCCTCCCTCTGGTCGGGCACTGCAAGCCACACAGCCACTTGTGTCCCTGTGTCCCTGGAGGCCGCAGCGCGTTTTGGGTTTTGGCGCGGACGGGCCCCTCTCGGCTTCCGTAGTCCATTTGCCCCGGAGCCTGCCAGACCCCTGGCCCCAGGGGCGGGCCCTGCTGAGTCCCTGAGCGCCTCCTGGGTTCCTGCCACCACCCTTGGGCCGGGATGAGGTGCCACCTTGTGCGTAGAAGCCCTGCACACAGGCAAGAAGCCCCCCAGGCCCGCGGGCGCGCCCGACCCTGGAGCCCCCTGGCTGCTGCAGCCACAGGGAACGGGGGTTCTGAGTTGGCAGCCCCCATTCCCGAAGCATCCACGGGCAGTTCCCCGAAGGGCTGACACCGCTGCGCCTCAGCAGCCAGACAACCTCCCTCCCTCTGCTCGGGCACTGCAAGCCACACAGCCACTTGTGTCCCCTGTGTCCCTGGAGGCCGCAGCGCGTTTGGGTTTTGGCGCGGACGGGCCCCTCTCGGCTTCCGTAGTCCATTTGCCCCGGAGCCTGCCAGACCCCTGGCCCCAGGGGCGGGCCCTGCTGAGTTCCCGAGCGCCTCCTGGGTTCCTGCCACCACCCTTGGGCCAGGATGAGGTGCCACCTTGTGCGTAGAAGCCCTGCACACAGGCAAGAAGCCCCCCAGGCCCGCGGGCGCGCCCGACCCTGGAGCCCCCTGGCTGGCTGCAGCCACAGGAACGGGGGTTCTGAGTTGGCAGCCCCCATTCCCGAAGCATCCACGGGCAGTTCCCCGAAGGGCTGACACCGGCTGCGCCTCAGCAGCCAGACAACCTCCCTCCCTCTGGTCGGGCACTGCAAGCCACACAGCCACTTGTGTCCCCTGTGTCCCTGGAGGCCGCAGCGCGTTTTGGGTTTTGGCGCGGACGGGCCCCTCTCGGCTTCCGTAGTCCATTTGCCCCGGAGCCTGCCAGACCCCTGGCCCCAGGGGCGGGCCCTGCTGAGTCCCCGAGCGCCTCCTGGGTTCCTGCCACCACCCTTGGGCCGGGATGAGGTGCCACCTTGTGCGTAGAAGCCCTGCACACAGCAAGAAGCCCCCCAGGCCCGCGGGCGCGCCCGACCCTGGAGCCCCCTGGCTGGCTGCAGCCACAGGGAACGGGGGTTCTGAGTTGGCAGCCCCCATTCCCGAAGCATCCACGGGCAGTTCCCCGAAGGCTGACACCGGCTGCGCCTCAGCAGCCAGACAACCTCCCTCCCTCTGCTCGGGCACTGCAAGCCACACAGCCACTTGTGTCCCCTGTGTCCCTGGAGGCCGCAGCACGTTTTGGGTTTTGGCGCGGACGGGCCCCTCTCGGCTTCCGTAGTCCATTTGCCCCGGAGCCTGCCAGACCCCTGGCCCCAGGGGCGGGCCCTGCTGAGTCCCCGAGCGCCTCCTGGGTTCCTGCCACCACCCTTGGGCCGGGATGAGGTGCCACCTTGTGCGTAGAAGCCCTGCACACAGGCAAGAAGCCCCCCAGGCCCGCGGGCGCGCCCGACCCTGGAGCCCCCTGGCTGGCTGCAGCCACAGGGAACGGGGGTTCTGAGTTGGCAGCCCCCATTCCCGAAGCATCCACGGGCAGTTCCCCGAAGGGCTGACACCGGCTGCGCCTCAGCAGCCAGACAACCTCCCTCCCTCTGCTCGGGCACTGCAAGCCACACAGCCACTTGTGTCCCCTGTGTCCCTGGAGGCCGCAGCGCGTTTTGGGTTTTGGCGCGGACGGGCCCCTCTCGGCTTCCGTAGTCCATTTTCCCCGGAGCCTGCCAGACCCCTGGCCCCAGGGGCGGGCCCTGCTGAGTTCCCGAGCGCCTCCTGGGTTCCTGCCACCACCCTTGGGCCGGGATGAGGTGCCAACTTGTGCGTAGAAGCCCTGCACACAGGCAAGAAGCCCCCCAGGCCCGCGGGCGCGCCCGACCCTGGAGCCCCCTGGCTGGCTGCAGCCACAGGGAACGGGGGGTTCTGAGTTGGCAGCCCCCATTCCCGAAGCATCCATGGGCAGTTCCCCGAAGGGCTGACACCGGCTGCGCCTCAGCAGCCAGACAACCTCCCTCCCTCTGGTCGGGCACTGCAAGCCACACAGCCACTTGTGTCCCCTGTGTCCCTGGAGGCCGCAGCGCGTTTTGGGTTTTGGCGCGGACGGGCCCCTCTCGGCTTCCGTAGTCCATTTGCCCCGGAGCCTGCCAGACCCCTGGCCCCAGGGGCGGGCCCTGCTGAGTCCCGAGCGCCTCCTGGGTTCCTGCCACCACCCTTGGGCCGGGATGAGGTGCCACCTTGTGCGTAGAAGCCCTGCACACAGGCAAGAAGCCCCCCAGGCCCGCGGGCGCGCCCGACCCTGGAGCCCCCTGGCTGGCTGCAGCCACAGGGAACGGGGGTTCTGAGTTGGCAGCCCCCATTCCCGAAGCATCCACGGGCAGTTCCCCGAAGGGCTGACACCGGCTGCGCCTCAGCAGCCAGACAACCTCCCTCCCTCTGCTCGGGCACTGCAAGCCACACAGCCACTTGTGTCCCCTGTGTCCCTGGAGGCCGCAGCGCGTTTTGGGTTTTGGCGCGGACGGGCCCCTCTCGGCTTCCGTAGTCCATTTGCCCCGGAGCCTGCCAGACCCCTGGCCCCAGGGGCGGGCCCTGCTGAGTTCCCGAGCGCCTCCTGGGTTCCTGCCACCACCCTTGGGCCAGGATGAGGTGCCACCTTGTGCGTAGAAGCCTGCACACAGGCAAGAAGCCCCCCAGGCCCGCGGGCGCGCCCGACCCTGGAGCCCCCTGGCTGGCTGCAGCCACAGGGAACGGGGGTTCTGAGTTGGCAGCCCCATTCCCGAAGCATCCACGGGCAGTTCCCCGAAGGGCTGACACCGGCTGCGCCTCAGCAGCCAGACAACCTCCCTCCCTCTGCTCGGCACTGCAAGCCACACAGCCACTTGTGTCCCCTGTGTCCCTGGAGGCCGCAGCGCGTTTTGGGTTTTGGCGCGGACGGGCCCCTGTCGGCTTCCGTAGTCCATTTGCCCCGGAGCCTGCCAGACCCCTGGCCCCAGGGGCAGGCCCTGCTGAGTCCCCGAGCGCCTCCTGGGTTCCTGCCACCACCCTTGGGCCGGGATGAGGTGCCACCTTGTGCGTAGAAGCCCTGCACACAGGCAAGAAGCCCCCCAGGCCCGCGGGCGCGCCCGACCCTGGAGCCCCCTGGCTGGCTGCAGCCACAGGGAACGGGGGTTCTGAGTTGGCAGCCCCCATTCCCGAAGCATCCACGGGCAGTTCCCCGAAGGGCTGACACCGGCTGCGCCTCAGCAGCCAGACAACCTCCCTCCCTCTGCTCGGGCACTGCAAGCCACACAGCCACTTGTGTCCCCTGTGTCCCTGGAGGCCGCAGCGCGTTTTGGGTTTTGGCGCGGACGGGCCCCTCTCGGCTTCCGTAGTCCATTTGCCCCGGAGCCTGCCAGACCCCTGGCCCCAGGGGCGGGCCCTGCTGAGTCCCCGAGCGCCTCCTGGGTTCCTGCCACCACCCTTGGGCCGGGATGAGGTGCCACCTTGTGCGTAGAAGCCCTGCACACAGGCAAGAAGCCCCCCAGGCCCGCGGGCGCGCCCGACCCTGGAGCCCCCTTGCTGGCTGCAGCCACAGGGAACGGGGGTTCTGAGTTGGCAGCCCCCATTCCCGAAGCATCCACGGGCAGTTCCCCAAAGGGCTGACACCGGCTGCGCCTCAGCAGCCAGACAACCTCCCTCCCTCTGCTCGGGCACTGCAAGCCACACAGCCACTTGTGTCCCCTGTGTCCCTGGAGGCCGCAGCGCGTTTGGTGTTTTGGCGCGGACGGGCCCCTCTCGGCTTCCGTAGTCCATTTGCCCCCGGAGCCTGCCAGACCCCTGGCCCCAGGGGCGGGCCCTGCTGAGTCCCCGAGCGCCTCCTGGGTTCCTGCCACCACCCTTGGGCCGGGATGAGGTGCCACCTTGTGCGTAGAAGCCCTGCACACAGGCAAGAAGCCCCTCAGGCCCGCGGGCGCGCCTGACCCTGGAGCCCCCTGGCTGGCTGCAGCCACAGGGAACGGGGGTTCTGAGTTGGCAGCCCCCATTCCCGAAGCATCCACGGGCAGTTCCCCGAAGGGCTGACACCGGCTGCGCCTCAGCAGCCAGACAACCTCCCTCCCTCTTGTCGGGCACTGCAAGCCACACAGCCACTTGTGTCCCCTGTGTCCCTGGAGGCCGCAGCGCGTTTTGGGTTTTGGCGCGGACGGGCCCCTCTCGGCTTCCGTAGTCCATTTGCCCCGGAGCCTGCAAGACCCCTGGCCCCAGGGGCGGGCCCTGCTGAGTCCCCGAGCGCCTCCTGGGTTCCTGCCACCACCCTTGGGCCAGGATGAGGTGCCACCTTGTGCGTAGAAGCCCTGCACACAGGCAAGAAGCCCCCCAGGCCCGCGGGCGCGCCCGACCCTGGAGCCCCCTGGCTGGCTGCAGCCACAGGGAACGGGGGTTCTGAGTTGGCAGCCCCCATTCCCGAAGCATCCACGGGCAGTTCCCCGAAGGGCTGACACCGGCTGCGCCTCAGCAGCCAGACAACCTCCCTCCCTCTGCTCGGGCACTGCAAGCCACACAGCCACTTGTGTCCCCTGTGTCCCTGGAGGCCGCAGCGCGTTTTGGGTTTTGGCGCGGACGGGCCCCTGTCGGCTTCCGTAGTCCATTTGCCCCGGAGCCTGCCAGACCCCTGGCCCCAGGGGCAGGCCCTGCTGAGTCCCCGAGCGCCTCCTGGGTTCCTGCCACCACCCTTGGGCCGGGATGAGGTGCCACCTTGTGCGTAGAAGCCCTGCACACAGGCAAGAAGCCCCCCAGGCCCGCGGGCGCGCCCGACCCTGGAGCCCCCTGGCTGGCTGCAGCCACAGGGAACGGGGGTTCTGAGTTGGCAGCCCCCATTCCCGAAGCATCCACGGGCAGTTCCCCGAAGGGCTGACACCGCTGCGCCTCAGCAGCCAGACAACCTCCCTCCCTCTGCTCGGGCACTGCAAGCCACACAGCCACTTGTGTCCCCTGTGTCCCTGGAGGCCGCAGCGCGTTTTGGGTTTTGGCGCGGACGGGCCCCTCTCGGCTTCCGTAGTCCATTTGCCCCGGAGCCTGCCAGACCCCTGGCCCCAGGGGCGGGCCCTGCTGAGTCCCCGAGCGCCTCCTGGGTTCCTGCCACCACCCTTGGGCCGGGATGAGGTGCCACCTTGTGCGTAGAAGCCCTGCACACAGGCAAGAAGCCCCCCAGGCCCGCGGGCGCGCCCGACCCTGGAGCCCCCTTGCTGGCTGCAGCCACAGGGAACGGGGGTTCTGAGTTGGCAGCCCCCATTCCCGAAGCATCCACGGGCAGTTCCCCAAAGGGCTGACACCGGCTGCGCCTCAGCAGCCAGACAACCTCCCTCCCTCTGCTCGGGCACTGCAAGCCACACAGCCACTTGTGTCCCCTGTGTCCCTGGAGGCCGCAGCGCGTTTGGTGTTTTGGCGCGGACGGGCCCCTCTCGGCTTCCGTAGTCCATTTGCCCCCGGAGCCTGCCAGACCCCTGGCCCCAGGGGCGGGCCCTGCTGAGTCCCCGAGCGCCTCCTGGGTTCCTGCCACCACCCTTGGGCCGGGATGAGGTGCCACCTTGTGCGTAGAAGCCCTGCACACAGGCAAGAAGCCCCTCAGGCCCGCGGGCGCGCCTGACCCTGGAGCCCCCTGGCTGGCTGCAGCCACAGGGAACGGGGGTTCTGAGTTGGCAGCCCCCATTCCCGAAGCATCCACGGGCAGTTCCCCGAAGGGCTGACACCGGCTGCGCCTCAGCAGCCAGACAACCTCCCTCCCTCTTGTCGGGCACTGCAAGCCACACAGCCACTTGTGTCCCCTGTGTCCCTGGAGGCCGCAGCGCGTTTTGGGTTTTGGCGCGGACGGGCCCCTCTCGGCTTCCGTAGTCCATTTGCCCCGGAGCCTGCAAGACCCCTGGCCCCAGGGGCGGGCCCTGCTGAGTCCCCGAGCGCCTCCTGGGTTCCTGCCACCACCCTTGGGCCGGGATGAGGTGCCACCTTGTGCGTAGAAGCCCTGCACACAGGCAAGAAGCCCCCCAGGCCCGCGGGCGCGCCCGACCCTGGAGCCCCCTGGCTGGCTGCAGCCACAGGGAACGGGGGTTCTGAGTTGGCAGCCCCATTCCCGAAGCATCCACGGGCAGTTCCCCGAAGGGCTGACACCGGCTGCGCCTCAGCAGCCAGACAACCTCCCTCCCTCTGGTCGGGCACTGCAAGCCACACAGCCACTTGTGTCCCTGTGTCCCTGGAGGCCGCAGCGCGTTTTGGGTTTTGGCGCGGACGGGCCCCTGTCGGCTTCCGTAGTCCATTTGCCCCCGGAGCCTGCCAGACCCCTGGCCCCAGGGGCGGGCCCTGCTGAGTCCCCGAGCGCCTCCTGGGTTCCTGCCACCACCCTTGGGCCGGGATGAGGTGCCACCTTGTGCGTAGAAGCCCTGCACACAGGCAAGAAGCCCCCCAGGCCCGCGGGCGCGCCCGACCCTGGAGCCCCCTGGCTGGCTGCAGCCACAGGGAACGGGGGGTTCTGAGTTGGCAGCCCCCATTCCCGAAGCATCCACGGGCAGTTCCCAGAAGGGCTGACACCGGCTGCGCCTCAGCAGCCAGACAACCTCCCTCCCTCTGGTCGGGCACTGCAAGCCACACAGCCACTTGTGTCCCCTGTGTCCCTGGAGGCCGCAGCGCGTTTGGTGTTTTGGCGCGGACGGGCCCTCTCGGCTTCCGTAGTCCATTTGCCCCCGGAGCCTGCCAGACCCCTGGCCCCAGGGGCGGGCCCTGCTGAGTCCCCGAGCGCCTCCTGGGTTCCTGCCACCACCCTTGGGCCGGGATGAGGTGCCACCTTGTGCGTAGAAGCCCTGCACACAGGCAAGAAGCCCCCCAGGCCCGCGGGCGCGCCCGACCCTGGAGCCCCTGGCTGGCTGCAGCCACAGGGAACGGGGGTTCTGAGTTGGCAGCCCCCATTCCCGAAGCATCCACGGGCAGTTCCCCGAAGGGCTGACACCGGCTGCGCCTCAGCAGCCAGACAACCTCCCTCCCTCTGCTCGGGCACTGCAAGCCACACAGCCACTTGTGTCCCCTGTGTCCCTGGAGGCCGCAGCGCGTTTTGGGTTTTGGCGCGGACGGGCCCCTCTCGGCTTCCGTAGTCCATTTGCCCCGGAGCCTGCCAGACCCCTGGCCCCAGGGGCGGGCCCTGCTGAGTTCCCGAGCGCCTCCTGGGTTCCTGCCACCACCCTTGGGCCAGGATGAGGTGCCACCTTGTGCGTAGAAGCCCTGCACACAGGCAAGAAGCCCCCCAGGCCCGCGGGCGCGCCCGACCCTGGAGCCCCCTGGCTGGCTGCAGCCACAGGGAACGGGGGTTCTGAGTTGGCAGCCCCCATTCCCGAAGCATCCACGGGCAGTTCCCGAAGGGCTGACTACCGGCTGCGCCTCAGCAGCCAGACAACCTCCCTCCCTCTGGTCGGGCACTGCAAGCCACACAGCCACTTGTGTCCCCTGTGTCCCTGGAGGCCGCAGCGCGTTTTGGGTTTTGGCGCGGACGGGCCCCTCTCGGCTTCCGTAGTCCATTTGCCCCGGAGCCTGCCAGACCCCTGGCCCCAGGGGCGGGCCCTGCTGAGTCCCCGAGCGCCTCCTGGGTTCCTGCCACCACCCTTGGGCCGGGATGAGGTGCCACCTTGTGCGTAGAAGCCCTGCACACAGGCAAGAAGCCCCCAGGCCCGCGGGCGCGCCCGACCCTGGAGCCCCCTGGCTGGCTGCAGCCACAGGGAACGGGGGTTCTGAGTTGGCAGCCCCATTCCCGAAGCATCCACGGGCAGTTCCCCGAAGGGCTGACACCGGCTGCGCCTCAGCAGCCAGACAACCTCCCTCCCTCTGCTCGGGCACTGCAAGCCACACAGCCACTTGTGTCCCCTGTGTCCCTGGAGGCCGCAGCGCGTTTTGGGTTTTGGCGCGGACGGGCCCCTCTCGGCTTCCGTAGTCCATTTGCCCCGGAGCCTGCCAGACCCCTGGCCCCAGGGGCGGGCCCTGCTGAGTCCCCGAGCGCCTCCTGGGTTCCTGCCACCACCCTTGGGCCGGGATGAGGTGCCACCTTGTGCGTAGAAGCCCTGCACACAGGCAAGAAGCCCCCCAGGCCCGCGGGCGCGCCCGACCCTGGAGCCCCCTTGCTGGCTGCAGCCACAGGGAACGGGGGTTCTGAGTTGGCAGCCCCCATTCCCGAAGCATCCACGGGCAGTTCCCCAAAGGGCTGACACCGGCTGCGCCTCAGCAGCAGACAACCTCCCTCCCTCTGCTCGGGCACTGCAAGCCACACAGCCACTTGTGTCCCCTGTGTCCCTGGAGGCCGCAGCGCGTTTGGTGTTTTGGCGCGGACGGGCCCCTCTCGGCTTCCGTAGTCCATTTGCCCCCGGAGCCTGCCAGACCCCTGGCCCCAGGGGCGGGCCCTGCTGAGTCCCCGAGCGCCTCCTGGGTTCCCGCCACCACCCTTGGGCCGGGATGAGGTGCCACCTTGTGCGTAGAAGCCCTGCACACAGGCAAGAAGCCCCTCAGGCCCGCGGGCGCGCCTGACCCTGGAGCCCCCTGGCTGGCTGCAGCCACAGGGAACGGGGGTTCTGAGTTGGCAGCCCCCATTCCCGAAGCATCCACGGGCAGTTCCCCGAAGGGCTGACACCGGCTGCGCCTCAGCAGCCAGACAACCTCCCTCCCTCTTGTCGGGCACTGCAAGCCACACAGCCACTTGTGTCCCCTGTGTCCCTGGAGGCCGCAGCGCGTTTTGGGTTTTGGCGCGGACGGGCCCCTCTCGGCTTCCGTAGTCCATTTGCCCCGGAGCCTGCAAGACCCCTGGCCCCAGGGGCGGGCCCTGCTGAGTCCCCGAGCGCCTCCTGGGTTCCTGCCACCACCCTTGGGCCGGGATGAGGTGCCACCTTGTGCGTAGAAGCCCTGCACACAGGCAAGAAGCCCCCCAGGCCCGCGGGCTGCGCCCGACCCTGGAGCCCCCTGGCTGGCTGCAGCCACAGGGAACGGGGGTTCTGAGTTGGCAGCCCCCATTCCCGAAGCATCCACGGGCAGTTCCCCGAAGGGCTGACACCGGCTGCGCCTCAGCAGCCAGACAACCTCCCTCCCTCTGCTCGGGCACTGCAAGCCACACAGCCACTTGTGTCCCCTGTGTCCCTGGAGGCCGCAGCGCGTTTTGGGTTTTGGCGCGGACGGGCCCCTCTCGGCTTCCGTAGTCCATTTGCCCCCGGAGCCTGCCAGACCCCTGGCCCCAGGGGCGGGCCCTGCTGAGTCCCCGAGCGCCTCCTGGGTTCCTGCCACCACCCTTGGGCCGGGATGAGGTGCCACCTTGTGCGTAGAAGCCCTGCACACAGGCAAGAAGCCCCCCAGGCCCGCGGGCGCGCCCGACCCTGGAGCCCCCTGGCTGGCTGCAGCCACAGGGAACGGGGGTTCTGAGTTGGCAGCCCCCATTCCCGAAGCATCCACGGGCAGTTCCCCGAAGGGCTGACACCGGCTGCGCCTCAGCAGCCAGACAACCTCCCTCCCTCTGGTCGGGCACTGCAAGCCACACAGCCACTTGTGTCCCCTGTGTCCCTGGAGGCCGCAGCGCGTTTGGTGTTTTGGCGCGGACGGGCCCCTCTCGGCTTCCGTAGTCCATTTGCCCCCGGAGCCTGCCAGACCCCTGGCCCCAGGGGCGGGCCCTGCTGAGTCCCCGAGCGCCTCCTGGGTTCCTGCCACCACCCTTGGGCCGGGATGAGGTGCCACCTTGTGCGTAGAAGCCCTGCACACAGGCAAGAAGCCCCTCAGGCCCGCGGGCGCGCCAGACCCTGGAGCCCCCTGGCTGGCTGCAGCCACAGGGAACGGGGGTTCTGAGTTGGCAGCCCCCATTCCCGAAGCATCCACGGGCAGTTCCCCGAAGGGCTGACACCGGCTGCGCCTCAGCAGCCAGACAACCTCCCTCCCTCTTGTCGGGCACTGCAAGCCACACAGCCACTTGTGTCCCCTGTGTCCCTGGAGGCCGCAGCGCGTTTTGGGTTTTGGCGCGGACGGGCCCCTCTCGGCTTCCGTAGTCCATTTGCCCCCGGAGCCTGCCAGACCCCTGGCCCCAGGGCGGGCCCTGCTGAGTCCCCGAGCGCCTCCTGGGTTCCTGCCACCACCCTTGGGCCGGGATGAGGTGCCACCTTGTGCGTAGAAGCCCTGCACACAGGCAAGAAGCCCCCCAGGCCCGGGGCGCGCCCGACCCTGGAGCCCCCTGGCTGGCTGCAGCCACAGGGAACGGGGGTTCTGAGTTGGCAGCCCCCATTCCCGAAGCATCCACGGGCAGTTCCCCGAAGGGCTGACACCGGCTGCGCCTCAGCAGCCAGACAACCTCCCTCCCTCTGCTCGGGCACTGCAAGCCACACAGCCACTTGTGTCCCCTGTGTCCCTGGAGGCCGCAGCGCGTTTTGGGTTTTGGCGCGGACGGGCCCCTCTCGGCTTCCGTAGTCCATTTGCCCCGGAGCCTGCCAGACCCCTGGCCTCAGGGGCGGGCCCTGCTGAGTTCCCGAGCGCCTCCTGGGTTCCTGCCACCACCCTTGGGCCGGGATGAGGTGCCACCTTGTGCGTAGAAGCCCTGCACACAGGCAAGAAGCCCCCCAGGCCCGCGGGCGCGCCCGACCCTGGAGCCCCCTGGCTGGCTGCAGCCACAGGGAACGGGGGTTCTGAGTTGGCAGCCCCCATTCCCGAAGCATCCACGGGCAGTTCCCCGAAGGGCTGACACCGGCTGCGCCTCAGCAGCCAGACAACCTCCCTCCCTCTGGTCGGGCACTGCAAGCCACACAGCCACTTGTGTCCCCTGTGTCCCTGGAGGCCGCAGCGCGTTTTGGGTTTTGGCGCGGACGGGCCCCTCTCGGCTTCCGTAGTCCATTTGCCCCCGGAGCCTGCCAGACCCCTGGCCCCAGGGGCGGGCCCTGCTGAGTCCCCGAGCGCCTCCTGGGTTCCTGCCCACCACCCTTGGGCCGGGATGAGGTGCCACCTTGTGCGTAGAAGCCCTGCACACAGGCAAGAAGCCCCCCAGGCCCGCGGGCGCGCCCGACCCTGGAGCCCCCTGGCTGGCTGCAGCCACAGGGAACGGGGGTTCTGAGTTGGCAGCCCCCATTCCCGAAGCATCCACGGGCAGTTCCCCGAAGGGCTGACACCGGCTGCGCCTCAGCAGCCAGACAACCTCCCTCCCTCTGCTCGGGCACTGCAAGCCACACAGCCACTTGTGTCCCCTGTGTCCCTGGAGGCCGCAGCGCGTTTTGGGTTTTGGCGCGGACGGGCCCCTCTCGGCTTCCGTAGTCCATTTGCCCCGGAGCCTGCCAGACCCCTGGCCTCAGGGGCGGGCCCTGCTGAGTTCCCGAGCGCCTCCTGGGTTCCTGCCACCACCCTTGGGCCGGGATGAGGTGCCACCTTGTGCGTAGAAGCCCTGCACACAGGCAAGAAGCCCCCCAGGCCCGCGGGCGCGCCCGACCCTGGAGCCCCCTGGCTGGCTGCAGCCACAGGGAACGGGGGTTCTGAGTTGGCAGCCCCCATTCCCGAAGCATCCACGGGCAGTTCCCCGAAGGGCTGACACCGGCTGCGCCTCAGCAGCCAGACAACCTCCCTCCCTCTGGTCGGGCACTGCAAGCCACACAGCCACTTGTGTCCCCTGTGTCCCTGGAGGCCGCAGCGCGTTTTGGGTTTTGGCGCGGACGGGCCCCTCTCGGCTTCCGTAGTCCATTTGCCCCCGGAGCCTGCCAGACCCCTGGCCCCAGGGGCGGGCCCTGCTGAGTCCCCGAGCGCCTCCTGGGTTCCTGCCACCACCCTTGGGCCGGGATGAGGTGCCACCTTGTGCGTAGAAGCCCTGCACACAGGCAAGAAGCCCCCCAGGCCCGCGGGCGCCCCCGACCCTGGAGCCCCCTGGCTGGCTGCAGCCACAGGGAACGGGGGTTCTGAGTTGGCAGCCCCCATTCCGAAGCATCCACGGGCAGTTCCCCGAAGGGCTGACACCGGCTGCGAATCAGCAGCCAGACAACCTCCCTCCCTCTGGTCGGGCACTGCAAGCCACACAGCCACTTGTGTCCCCTGTGTCCCTGGAGGCCGCAGCGCGTTTTGGGTTTTGGCGCAGACGGGCCCCTCTCGGCTTCCGTAGTCCATTTGCCCCCGGAGCCTGCCAGACCCCTGGCCCCAGGGGCGGGCCCTGCTGAGTCCCCGAGCGCCTCCTGGGTTCCTGCCACCACCCTTGGGCCGGGATGAGGTGCCACCTTGTGCGTAGAAGCCCTGCACACAGGCAAGAAGCCCCCCAGGCCCGCGGGCGCGCCCGACCCTGGAGCCCCCTGGCTGGCTGCAGCCACAGGGAACGGGGGTTCTGAGTTGGCAGCCCCATTCCCGAAGCATCCACGGGCAGTTCCCGAAGGGCTGACACCGGCTGCGCCTCAGCAGCCAGACAACCTCCCTCCCTCTGCTCGGGCACTGCAAGCCACACAGCCACTTGTGTCCCCTGTGTCCCTGGAGGCCGCAGCGCGTTTTGGGTTTTGGCGCGGACGGGCCCCTCTCGGCTTCCGTAGTCCATTTGCCCCCGGAGCCTGCCAGACCCCTGGCCCCAGGGGCGGGCCCTGCTGAGTCCCCGAGCGCCTCCTGGGTTCCTGCCACCACCCTTGGGCCGGGATGAGGTGCCACCTTGTGCGTAGAAGCCCTGCACACAGGCAAGAAGCCCCCCAGGCCCGCGGGCGCGCCCGACCCTGGAGCCCCCTGGCTGGCTGCAGCCACAGGGAACGGGGGTTCTGAGTTGGCAGCCCCCATTCCCGAAGCATCCACGGGCAGTTCCCCGAAGGGCTGACACCGGCTGCGCCTCAGCAGCCAGACAACTCCCTCCCTCTGGTCGGGCACTGCAAGCCACACAGCCACTTGTGTCCCCTGTGTCCCTGGAGGCCGCAGCGCGTTTGGTGTTTTGGCGCGGACGGGCCCCTCTCGGCTTCCGTAGTCCATTTTGCCCCCGGAGCCTGCCAGACCCCTGGCCCCAGGGGCGGGCCCTGCTGAGTCCCCGAGCGCCTCCTGGGTTCCTGCCACCACCCTTGGGCCGGGATGAGGTGCCACCTTGTGCGTAGAAGCCCTGCACACAGGCAAGAAGCCCCTCAGGCCCGCGGGCGCGCCAGACCCTGGAGCCCCCTGGCTGGCTGCAGCCACAGGGAACGGGGGTTCTGAGTTGGCAGCCCCCATTCCCGAAGCATCCACGGGCAGTTCCCCGAAGGCTGACACCGGCTGCGCCTCAGCAGCCAGACAACCTCCCTCCCTCTTGTCGGGCACTGCAAGCCACACAGCCACTTGTGTCCCCTGTGTCCCTGGAGGCCGCAGCGCGTTTTGGGTTTTGGCGCGGACGGGCCCCCTCTCGGCTTCCGTAGTCCATTTGCCCCCGGAGCCTGCCAGACCCCTGGCCCCAGGGGCGGGCCCTGCTGAGTCCCCGAGCGCCTCCTGGGTTCCTGCCACCACCCTTGGGCCGGGATGAGGTGCCACCTTGTGCGTAGAAGCCCTGCACACAGGCAAGAAGCCCCCCAGGCCCGCGGGCGCGCCCGACCCTGGAGCCCCCTGGCTGGCTGCAGCCACAGGGAACGGGGGTTCTGAGTTGGCAGCCCCCATTCCCGAAGCATCCACGGGCAGTTCCCCGAAGGGCTGACACCGGCTGCGCCTCAGCAGCCAGACAACCTCCCTCCCTCTGGTCGGGCACTGCAAGCCACACAGCCACTTGTGTCCCCTGTGTCCCTGGAGGCCGCAGCGCGTTTTGGGTTTTGGCGCGGACGGGCCCCTCTCGGCTTCCGTAGTCCATTTGCCCCGGAGCCTGCCAGACCCCTGGCCTCAGGGGCGGGCCCTGCTGAGTTCCCGAGCGCCTCCTGGGTTCCTGCCACCACCCTTGGGCCGGGATGAGGGTGCCACCTTGTGCGTAGAAGCCCTGCACAGCAGAGAAGAAGCCCCCCAGGCCCGCGGGCGCGCCCGACCCTGGAGCCCCTGGCTGGCTGCAGCCACAGGGAACGGGGGTTCTGAGTTGGCAGCCCCCATTCCCGAAGCATCCACGGGCAGTTCCCCGAAGGGCTGACACCGGCTGCGCCTCAGCAGCCAGACAACCTCCCTCCCTCTGGTCGGGCACTGCAAGCCACACAGCCACTTGTGTCCCTGTGTCCCTGGAGGCCGCAGCGCGTTTTGGGTTTTGGCGCGGACGGGCCCCTCTCGGCTTCCGTAGTCCATTTGCCCCCGGAGCCTGCCAGACCCCTGGCCCAGGGGCGGGCCCTGCTGAGTCCCCGAGCGCCTCCTGGGTTCCTGCCACCACCCTTGGGCCGGGATGAGGTGCCACCTTGTGCGTAGAAGCCCTGCACACAGGCAAGAAGCCCCCCAGGCCCGCGGGCGCGCCCGACCCTGGAGCCCCTGGCTGGCTGCAGCCACAGGGAACGGGGGTTCTGAGTTGGCAGCCCCCATTCCCGAAGCATCCACGGGCAGTTCCCCGAAGGGCTGACACCGGCTGCGCCTCAGCAGCCAGACAACCTCCCTCCCTCTGCTCGGGCACTGCAAGCCACACAGCCACTTGTGTCCCCTGTGTCCCTGGAGGCCGCAGCGCGTTTTGGGTTTTGGCGCGGACGGGCCCCTCTCGGCTTCCGTAGTCCATTTGCCCCGGAGCCTGCCAGACCCCTGGCCTCAGGGGCGGGCCCTGCTGAGTTCCCGAGCGCCTCCTGGGTTCCTGCCACCACCCTTGGGCCGGGATGAGGTGCCACCTTGTGCGTAGAAGCCCTGCACACAGGCAAGAAGCCCCCCAGGCCCGCGGGCGCGCCCGACCCTGGAGCCCCCTGGCTGGCTGCAGCCACAGGGAACGGGGGTTCTGAGTTGGCAGCCCCCATTCCCGAAGCATCCACGGGCAGTTCCCGAAGGGCTGACACCGGCTGCGCCTCAGCAGCCAGACAACCTCCCTCCCTCTGGTCGGGCACTGCAAGCCACACAGCCACTTGTGTCCCCTGTGTCCCTGGAGGCCGCAGCGCGTTTTGGGTTTTGGCGCGGACGGGCCCCTCTCGGCTTCCGTAGTCCATTTGCCCCGGAGCCTGCCAGACCCCTGGCCCCAGGGGCGGGCCCTGCTGAGTCCCCGAGCGCCTCCTGGGTTCCTGCCACCACCCTTGGGCCGGGATGAGGTGCCACCTTGTGCGTAGAAGCCCTGCACACAGGCAAGAAGCCCCCAGGCCCGCGGGCGCGCCCGACCCTGGAGCCCCCTTGGCTGGCTGCAGCCACAGGGAACGGGGGTTCTGAGTTGGCAGCCCCCATTCCCGAAGCATCCACGGGCAGTTCCCCCGAAGGGCTGACACCGGCTGCGCCTCAGCAGCCAGACAACCTCCCTCCCTCTGGTCGGGCACTGCAAGCCACACAGCCACTTGTGTCCCCTGTGTCCCTGGAGGCCGCAGCGCGTTTTGGGTTTTGGCGCAGGACGGGCCCCTCTCGGCTTCCGTAGTCCATTTGCCCCGGAGCCTGCCAGACCCCTGGCCCCAGGGGCGGGCCCTGCTGAGTCCCGAGCGCCTCCTGGGTTCCTGCCACCACCCTTGGGCCGGGATGAGGTGCCACCTTGTGCGTAGAAGCCCTGCACACAGGCAAGAAGCCCCCCAGGCCCGCGGGCGCGCCCGACCCTGAGCCCCCTGGCTGGCTGCAGCCACAGGGAACGGGGGTTCTGAGTTGGCAGCCCCCCATTCCCGAAGCATCCACGGGCAGTTCCCCGAAGGGCTGACACCGGCTGCGCCTCAGCAGCCAGACAACCTCCCTCCCTCTGCTCGGGCACTGCAAGCCACACAGCCACTTGTGTCCCCTGTGTCCCTGGAGGCCGCAGCGCGTTTTGGGTTTTGGCGCGGACGGGCCCCTCTCGGCTTCCGTAGTCCATTTGCCCCGGAGCCTGCCAGACCCCTGGCCCCAGGGGCGGGCCCTGCTGAGTCCCCGAGCGCCTCCTGGGTTCCTGCCACCACCCTTGGGCCGGGATGAGGTGCCACCTTGTGCGTAGAAGCCCTGCACACAGGCAAGAAGCCCCCCAGGCCCGCGGGCGCGCCCGACCCTGGAGCCCCCTGGCTGGCTGCAGCCACAGGGAACGGGGGTTCTGAGTTGGCAGCCCCCATTCCCGAAGCATCCACGGGCAGTTCCCCGAAGGGCTGACACCGGCTGCGCCTCAGCAGCCAGACAACCTCCCTCCCTCTGGTCGGGCACTGCAAGCCACACAGCCACTTGTGTCCCCTGTGTCCCTGGAGGCCGCAGCGCGTTTTGGGTTTTGGCGCGGACGGGCCACTCTCGGCTTCCGTAGTCCATTTGCCCCGGAGCCTGCCAGACCCCTGGCCCCAGGGGCGGGCCCTGCTGAGTCCCGAGCGCCTCCTGGGTTCCTGCCACCACCCTTGGGCCGGGATGAGGGTGCCAACTTGTGCGTAGAAGCCCTGCACACAGGCAAGAAGCCCCCCAGGCCCGCGGGCGCGCCCGACCCTGGAGCCCCCTGGCTGGCTGCAGCCACAGGGAACGGGGGTTCTGAGTTGGCAGCCCCCATTCCCGAAGCATCCACGGGCAGTTCCCCGAAGGGCTGACACCGGCTGCGCCTCAGCAGCCAGACAACCTCCCTCCCTCTGGTCGGGCACTGCAAGCACACAGCCACTTGTGTCCCCTGTGTCCCTGGAGCCGCAGCGCGTTTTGGGTTTGGCGCGGACGGGCCCCTCTCGGCTTCCGTAGTCCATTTGCCCCGGAGCCTGCCAGACCCCTGGCCCCAGGGGCGGGCCCTGCTGAGTCCCCGAGCGCCTCCTGGGTTCCTGCCACCACCCTTGGGCCGGGATGAGGTGCCACCTTGTGCGTAGAAGCCCTGCACACAGGCAAGAAGCCCCCCAGGCCGCGGGCGCGCCCGACACTGGAGCCCCCTGGCTGGCTGCAGCCACAGGGAACGGGGGTTCTGAGTTGGCAGCCCCCATTCCCGAAGCATCCACGGCAGTTCCCCGAAGGGCTGACACCGCTGCGCCTCATGCAGCCAGACAACCTCCCTCCCTCTGCTCGGCACTGCAAGCCACACAGCCACTTGTGTCCCCTGTGTCCCTGGAGGCCGCAGCGCGTTTTGGGTTTTGGGCGCGGACGGGCCCCTCTCGGCTTCCGTAGTCCATTTGCCCCGGAGCTGCCAGACCCCTGGCCCCAGGGGCGGGCCCTGCTGAGTCCCCGAGCGCCTCCTGGGTTCCTGGCCACCACCCTTGGCCGGGATGAGGTGCCAACTTGTGCGTAGAAGCCCTGCACACAGGCAAGAAGCCCCCCGCCCGCGGGCGCGCCCGACCCTGGAGCCCCCTGGCTGGCTGCAGCCACAGGGAACGGGGGTTCTGAGTTGGCAGCCCCCATTCCCGAAGCATCCACGGGCAGTTCCCGAAGGGCTGACACCGGCTGCGCCTCAGCAGCCAGACAACCT